>NW_006159481.1:726705-763508 GCF_000334495.1 Tupaia belangeri chinensis | reverse complement strand
TTTCTCAAATAAAACCCTCAAAGCTTAGTCAATAATCCCCAAAATAGACAAGTGGGATTACATCAGACTAAGAAGTTTCAGCATGGCAAAAGACACAATAATTAGTGTGATTCAACAGTGCTCAGAATGGGAAAATATTTTTGTAAATTATGCATCAGATAAGGGACTGGTAACCAGAATACACAAGGAACTCAAGCAGCTGTTTGGAAAAATGATGATCAATCCTATTAAAAGATGAGAGAAGGATATGAAAATAACACTCTCTAAAGATGACATAGATGCATTACCACCGTTCTTCCTCCTTGGATCCCAGGTTGGTTCTCTAGGACATTAAGGAGAACTCACACCCCACCCCACCTGCAATCCAGATCAAACCTGTCAGCAGTTCCAAGCACCAGGCAGACTGAGGCTACAGGCCTGACCCTTCCGAATCTCCATGCATCCCCACCGTTCCTCCTGTTTGGACCCCTGGTTGGTTGTCTGGGATTATAAGGCAAACTCCCACCCCACCACACCTGCAATCCGGTTCAAGCCGGCCAACAGTTCCAGACACCAGGTAGACTGAGGCTGCAGGACTGACCCTTGCAAATCTCCCTGAATCTGCACCATATCTCCTCCTTGGAACTCAGGTTGGTTGTCTGAGACTATAAGGCAAACTCCCAACCAACTGCAATCCGGATTGAGCCGGCCAGCAGTTCCGGACACCAGGCGGACTGAGGCTGCAGGCCCGACCCTTCCGAATCTCCACTCATCTCCACTGTTCCCCCTCCTTGGACCCCAGGTTGGTGGTCTGGGACTTTAAGGAGAACTCCCACCCCACCCTACCTGCAATCCGGATCAAGGCACCCAGCAGTTCCGGACACCAGGCGGACTGAAGCTACAGCCCTGACCTTTCTGAATATCCACACATTCCCCACCGTTCCTCCTCCTTGGACCCCAGGTTGTTTGTCTGGGACTTTAAGAGGAACTCCCACCCCACCCCACATGCAATCCGGATCGAGCTGGCCAGCAGTTCTGGACACCAGGCAGACTGAGGTTGCAGGCCCGACCCTTCTAAATCTCCACGCATTCCTCACCGTTCCCCTTCCTTGGATCCCAGGTTGGTTGTCTGGGACTTTAAAGCGAACTCACACCCCAACCCACCTGCAATCCGAATTGAGCTGGCCAGAAGTTCCAGACACCAGGCAGACTGAGGCTTCAGGCCCGATCCTTCTGAATCTCCACGCATCCTTACCGTTCTTCCTCCTTTGACCCCAGGTTGGTTGTCTGGGACGCTAAGGCGAACTCCCACCCCACCCCACCTGAAATCTGGATCGAGCCAGCCAGAAGTTCCAGTCACCAGGTGGACTGATGCTGCAAGCCCAAACCTTCTGAATCTCCATGCATCCCCGCCGTTCCTCCTCCAGACCCAGGTTGGTTGTCTGGGTCTTTAAGGGGAACGCTCACCCCACCCCACCTGCAATCCGGATTGACCCGACCTGAAATTCTGGACACCAGGTAAACTGAGACTGCAGGCCCAACCCTTACGAATCTCCACGCATCTTCACCATTACGCCTCCTTGGACCCCAGGTTGGTTGTGTTGGACTTTAAGGTGAATTGCCACCCCACTTCACCAGTAATCCAGATTGAGCCGGCCAGCAGTTTCAGACACCAGGCAGAATGTGGCTGCAGGACCAACCCTTCCAAATCTCCACATATCCCCACCGTTTCTCCTGTTTGGACCCATGTTTGGTTGTCTGGGACTATAAGGCAAACTCCCACACCATCCCACCTGCAATCCGGATTGAGCTGGCCAGCAGTTCTGGATACCAGGTAGACTGAGGTTGTAGGACCGACCTTTCCAAATCTCCACGCATTCCCCACCGTACTTCCACCTTGGACCCCAGGTTGGTTGTCTGGGACTTTAAGGCCAACTCCCAACCTACCCCACCTGAAATCCAGATAGATCCGGCCAACAGTTCCGGACACCAGGTGGACTGAGGCTGCAGGCCCGACCCTTCCGAATCTCCACGCATTCCCACCATTCCTTTTCCTTGGTGCCCAGGTTGGTCCTCTGGGACTTTAAGGAGAACTCCCACCCACCACACCTGCAATCCGGATTGAGCTAGCCAACAGTTTCAGACACTAGGCAGACTGAGGCTAGAGTCCCAGCTCTTCAGAATCTCCATGCATCTCCTCGGTTCGTTCTGTTTGGACCCTTGGTTGGTTGTCTGGGACTATAAGGCAAACTCCCGCCCCACCCCACCTGCAATCTGGATCGAGCTGACCCGCAGTTCCAGACACCAGGCAGACTGAGTCTGCAGGACCGACTTTTCCGACACTCTTCACATTCCCCAATGTACCTCCTCCTTGGACCTCAGGTTGGTTGTCTGGGCCTTAATGTGAACTCCCACCACACCCCACATGCTATACTGATCGAGCTGGCCACCAGTTCTGGACACCAGGTAGACTGAGGCTGCAGGGCTGACCTTTCCAAATCTCCATGCATCCCCACCATTCCTTCTCCTTGTCTCCTGGTTAGCTGTCTGGGACTTTAAGGTGAACTCCCACCTCACCCTACCTACAATCCAGATCGAGCTGGCCAAAAGTTCTGGACACCAGGTAGACTTAGCCCAGAGGACCGACCCTTCTGAAACTCCACGCATCCCCACCGTTCCTCCTCCTTAGACCCAAGGTTGATTGTCTGGGACTTTAAGGTGAACTCCGACCCCAGCCCACCAGCAATCCGGATTGAGCCAGCCAGCAGTTCCGGACACCAGGTGGACTGAGGCTGCAGGCCTGACCCTTCTGAATCTCCACGCATCCCCACCGTTTCTCCTCCTTGGACCTCAGGTTGGTTCTCTGGAACTTTAAGGAGAACTACTACCCCATCACACCTGCAATCCAGATCAAACTGACAAGCAGTTCCAGACACCAGGTGGACTGAGGCTGCAGAACCGACCCTTGCAAATCCTCTGAATCCGCACCATTCCTCCTCCTTGGACCCAGGTTCATTGTATGGGACTGTAAGGCAAACTACCACCCAATCCCACCTGCAATCTGGATTGAGCCGGTCAGCAGTTCCAGACAAGAGGCGGACTGATGCTGCAGGCCCAACTGTACCAAATCTCCATGCATCTCCACAGTTCCTCCTACTTGGACCCCAGCTTTGTTGTCTAGGACTTTAAGGCAAACTCCCATCTCACACCAACTGCAATCCAGATTGAGCTGGCTAGCAGTTCCGGAAACAAGGCAGACTTGGGATGCTGGTCTGACCCTTATGAATCTCCATGCATCCCCACGGTTCCTCCTTCTTGGTCCCCAGGTTGGTTTACTTGGACTATAAGGCAAACTCCCAAATCACCCCACCTGCAATTTGGATCAAGCTGGCCAGCAGTTCCAGACACTATGCGGATTGAGGCTGCAGGCCCAACCTTTCTGAGTCTCCACACATTTCCCACCGTACCTCTTCATTGGACCCAAGGTTGGTTGTCCAGGTCTTTAAGGCAAACTCCTAACCCACCTCACCTGAAATCCAGATCGACCCGGCCAGCCGTTCCAGACACCAGGTGGACTAACGTTGCAGGCCCAACCCTTTTGAATCTCCACGCATCCCCACATTGACTCCTCCATGGACCCCAGGTTGGTTGTCTGGGACTTTAAGGAGAACTCCCACCCCACCCCATCTGCAATCCAGATCGAGCTGGCCAGCAGTTCTGGACACAAGGCAGACTGAGTCTATAGACCCAACCCTTCCGAATCTCCATGCATCCCCACCGTTACTTTTTCCTGGACCCCAGGTTGGTTGTCTGGGACTTTAAGGTGAACTCCCACCCCACCCGACCTACAGTTCGGATCTAGCCAGCCAGCAGTGCCAGACACCATGTGGAGTGAGGCTGTCACCCAACTCTTCTGAATCTATGCATCCCCACTGTTCATCCTCCTTGGTCCTCAGGATGGTTGTTTGGCACATTAAGACAAAATCCCACCCCACCCCACCTGCAATCTGGATAGAGGCTGCCAGCAGTTCCAGACACCAGGCGGACTGAGGCTGCAGGCCCGACAATTGCGAATCTCCACACATAACCACCGTTCCTCCTACTTTGACCCCAAGTTGGCTGCAAGGGACTTTAAAGTGAACTCCCACCCCACCCCACCTGCAATCCGGATCGAGGCCGCCAGCAGTTCCAAACACCAGGCAGACTGAGGCTTCAGGCCCCATCCCTCCCTATCTCCACGAATCCTTACTGTTCCTCTTCCTTCAACCCCAGGTTGGTTGTCTGGGACGTTAAGGCGAACTCCCACCCAAAACACCTGCAATCTGGATTGACCCAGCTAGCAGTTCCAGTCATCAGGCAGACTGATGCTGCAAGCCTGACCCTCTCAAATATCCATGCATCACTGCTGTTCCTCCTCCTTGGACCCTAGGTTGGTTGTCTGGGTCTGTAAGAGGAACTCCCACCCCACTCGACCTGCAATCTGGATTGAGCCGGCCAACAATTCTAAACACCAGTCACACTGAGGCTGCAGACCCGACCCTTCCAAATCTCCACTCATCACCACCGTTCCTCCCCCTTGTCCCCTGGCTGGTTGTCTGGGACTTTAAGACTAACACCCACCCCACTGCACCTGCAATCCAGATCGAGCCAGCCAACAGTTTCAGACACCAGACAGACTGAGGCTGCATGACTGACCTTTCCGAATCTCCATGCATCCCCACCATTCCTCCTCTTTGGACCCAAGGTTGGTTGTCTGGGACTTTAAGGCAAACTCCCACCTTACCCGACCTGCAATCTGGATTGAGCCATCCAGCAGTTCCGGACACCAGGTAGACTGAGGCTTCAGGCCTGATCCCTTCGTATTTCCACAAATCCGTACCGTTCTTCCTCCTTCAACCCCAGGTTGGTTGTCTGGGACACTAAGGTGAACTCCCACCCAACACCACCTGCAATCTGGATCAACCCAGCCAGCAGTTCCGGTCACCAGGCGGACTGATGCTGCATGCCCGACCCTTCCAAATCTCCACACAACACTGCCGTTCCTCCTCCTTGGACCCTAGGTTGGTTGTCTGGGTCTTTAAGGGGAACTCCTACCCAACCCAACCTGCAATCCAGATCGAGCCGGCCAGCAGTTCTGGACACCAGTCACACTGAGGCTGCAGGCCCGACCCTTCCAAATCTCCACACATCTCCACAGTTCCTCCCCCTTGTCCCCAGGTTGGTTGTCTGGGACTTTAAGGCAAACTCCACCCCACCTCACCTGCAGTCCGGATCGAGCTGGCCAGCAATTCCAGACACCAGGCAGGCTGAGGCTGTAGCATCAACCCTTCTGTATCTCCACGTATACCTACTGGTCCTCCTCCTAGGACCCTTGGTTCGTTGTCTGGGACGTTAAGGCAAACTTCCAGGTGGACTGAGGCTACAGGCCCAACCCTTCTGAATCTCCACACATCCCCACCATTCCAAGGTGAACTCCCACACCACCCCACCTGTAATCCAGATTGAGCCGGCCACCAGTTCCGGACACCAGGCAGACTGAGGCTTCAGGCCTGATCCTTCTGAATCTCCACACTTCCTTACTGTTCCTCCTCCTTCGACCCCAGGTTGGTTGTCTGGGTCTTTAAGGGGAACTCCCACCCCACCCCATCTGCAATCAGGATCGAGCCGGCCAGCAGTTACAGACAGCAGGCGGACTGAGGCTGTAGGCCCGACCCTTCTGAATCTCCACGCATTCCTCACCGTTACCCCTCCTTGGACTCCAGGTTGGTTGTGTTGGACTTTAAGGTGAAATCCCACCCCACCCCACCTGTAATCCAGATCGAGCTGTCCAGCAGTTCCAGACACCAGGCAGACAGAGGCTACAAGCCCGACCCTCCCCTTAACCCCATCATTCTTTTGCTAAGACTATAGGTTGGTAGTCTGGGACTTTAAGGCAAAATCCCACCCCACCCTACCTGCAATCCGGATCGTGGCTGCCAGCAGTTCCAGATACCAGGCAGACTGAGGCATCAGGCATGTATCTTCCGAATCTCCAAGCATTCCCCACCGTTCCACTTTCTCAGGCCCCAGGTTGGTTGTCTGGGTCTTTAAGGCAAACTCCCAACCCACCATATCTGCAATCCAGATTGAACTGTCCTGCAGTTCAGGACACTTGGGCGACAGAGGCTGCAAGCCCGACCCTTATGAATCACCACACATCCCCACCGTTCCTCCACCTTGGATCCCAAGCTTGTTGTTTACGACTATAAGGTGAACTTTCACCCCACCCGATCTGCAATCTGGATCGAGTCAGCCAGCAGTTACGGACACCAGGCGGACTGAGGCTGCAGGCCCGACCCTTCCAAATATCCACGCATTCCTCACTGTTCCCCCTCTTTGGATCACAGGTTGGTTGTCTGGGACTTTAAGGTGAACTTCCACCCCACCCCATCTGTGATACAGATCGAGCCGCTCAGCAGTTCCAGACACCAGGCAGATTGAGGCTTCACGCCTGATCCTTCCGAATCTCCACGCATCCTTACCGTTCTTCCTCCATCGAACCCAGGTTGGTTGTCTGAGTCTTTAAGGGTAACTCCCACCCCACCCCAAGTACAATTCGGATCAATCTGGTCAGAAGTTCTGGACACCATGCGGACTGAGGCTACAGGCACGTCCCTTACAAATCTCCATGAACTCCCCATTGCTCCTCCTCCTTGGACCCCAGTTGGTTGTCTTGGACTTTAAGGCAAACTCCCAACCCACCCCACCTGCAATTTGAGCCGGCCAGCAGTTTGGGATACCAGGCGAACTGAGGCTGCAGGCCCAACCCTTTCAAATCTCCATGCATCCCCACCATTCCTCCTCCTTGGACTCCAGGTTGGTTCTCTTGGATTTTAAGGTGAACTCCCACCCCACCCCATCTGCAATCTGGATCAACCCGGCCAGAAGTTCTGGACACCAGGCAGATTGAAGCTACAGGCCCTACCCTTCCGAATCTCCATGCATCACCACAGTTCCACCTCCTTGGTCACCAGGTTGGTTGTCTTAGACTTTAAGGCCAACTCCCATCCCACCACACCTGCAATCCAGATAGAGCCCACAAGCAGTTCCAGACACTGGGCAGATTGAGACTGCAGGCCCAACACTTCTGAATCTCCATGCATCCCCACCGATACTCCTCCTTGGACCTCACGTTGGTTGTCTGGAACTTTAAGGTGAACTCCCACCCCACCCCACCAGCAATCTGGATTGAGCCGGACAACAATTCCAGGCATCAGGCCGACTGAGGCTGCAGGACCGACCATTTAGAATCTCCACGCATCCCCACTGTTCCTCCTCCTTGGACCCCAGGTTGGTTGTCTGGTACTTTAAGGTGAACTCTCTCCCAACCCCACCTGCAATCCAGATCAAGCCGGCCAGCAGTTCTGGAAACCAGGTCAACTGAGGCTGCAGGTCAGATGCTTCTGAATCTCCACACATTCCTCACCATTTCCCCTCCGTGGATCACACGTTGGTTGTCTGGGACTTAACGGCAAACTCCCAGCCAAACCCACCTGCAATGCAGATTGAGCCGGCCAGCAGTTCCAGACACCAGACAGACTGAGGCTTCAGGCCTAATCCTTCTGAATCTCCATGCATCCTTACTGTTTGCCTCCTTTGACCACAAGTTGGTTGTCTGGCTCTTCAAGGGGAACTACCACCCCACCCCACCTACAATCTGGATAAAACTGGACAGAAGTTCTGGACACCAGGCAAAGTGAGGTTGCAGGCTCGACCCTTCTGAATCTCCACGCATCCCCACCATTTCTCCTCCTTGGACCCCAGGTTGGTTGTCTGGGAATTTAAGGCGAACTACCATTCAACCACACCTGCAATCTGGATTAAACTGGCCAGCAGTTCGGGATACCAGGCGGACTGAGGCTACAGGCTTGACCTTTACAAATCTCCATGCATCCCAACCCATCATCCTCCTTGGACCCCAGGTTGGTTGTCTGGGACTTTAAGACAAACTCCCAACCACCACACCTGCAAACTGGATCAAGCTGGCCAGCAGTTCCGGACACCAGGTTACAGGCATATCCCCTCCGAATCTCAACGAATTCCCCCATTGTTGCTCCTCCTTGGACCCTAGGTTGGTTATCTGGGACTTTAAGGTGAACTCTCACCTCACCCCACCTGCAATCCAGATCAAGCCGTCCCGCAGTTTGGGATACCAGGCAGACTGAGGCTGCAGGCCCGACCCTTACAAATCTCCATGCATCCCCACCATTCCTCCTCCTTGGACTCCAGGTTGGTTGTCTTGGACTTTAAGGAGAACTTCCACCCCACCCCACCTGCAATCCGATTGACCCGCCCAGAAGTACCAGACAACAGGCAGATTGAGGCTATAGGCCCCACCTTTCCAAATCTTCACGCATACCTACCATTCCTACTCCTTGGACACCAGGTTGGTTGTCTTGGTCTTTAAGGCTAACTCTCATCCCACCCCACCTGCAATCCAGATCAAGCCCACAAGCCATTCTAGACACTGGGTGGATTGAGGCTGCAGACCCGACACTTCTGAATCTCCACACATCCCCTCCGATCCTCCTCCTCGGACCCCAGGTTGGTTGTCTGGGAATTTAAGACGAACTATCACCACATTCCACCTGCTATCCAGATCGAGCTGGCCAGCTGTTGCACACACCAGCTGGACTGAGGCTGCAGGCATGTCCCTTCCGAATCTCCATGGCATTCCTTACCTTTTTTCCTCCTTGGACCCCAGGTTTGTATTCAGGGACTTTTAGGTAAAGTCCCACCCAACCCCACCTGCAAACTGGATCAAGCCGTCCAGCAGTTCAGGACACCAGGCAGACTGAGGCTACAGGCTCGACCCTTACAAATCTCCACACGTCCATTCCTTCTCCTTGGACCCCAGGTTTGTTGTATGGGACTTTAAGGCAAACTTCCCCCACCCCCCACCTGCAATCTGGATCGAACCAGCCAGCTGTTCTGGACACCTTGTGGACTGAGGCTACAGGCATGTCCTTTCCGAATCTCCATGTATTCCCCATCGTTCCTCCTCCTTGGACACTGGTTGATTGTCTGGGTCTTTAAGGCCAATTCACACCCAAATCCACCTGAAATCCGGATCATGCTGGCCAGCAGATATGGACACCAGGCAGACTGAGGCTGCAGGCCTGATCCTTCTGAAACTTCACGCATCCCCTCCGTTCCTCCTCCTTAGAACCCTGGTTGGTTGTCTTGGACTTTAAGGTGAACTACCACCCCACCCCAACTGCAATCCGATCGAGCTGGCCAGCAGTTCCAGACACCAGGTGGACTGATGCAGCAGGTCTGACCCTTCTCAATCTCTACTCATTCCCCATTGTTCCTCTTCTTTGGAACCCAGGTTGGTTGTCTGGGTCTCCCATGCGAACTCCCACTCCACCCCACCTGTAATCTGGATTGAGCCAGCCTGCAGTTCTGACACCAGGTGAAATGAGGCTGCAGACCCAATGCTTCTGAATCTCCACACATCCCCACCAGTCCTCCTCTTTTGACCCCAGGTTGGTTGTCAGGGACTTTAAGGCAAACTCCCACCCAACTACACCTGCAATCTGGATCGAGGCCGCCAGCAGTTCTGGACACCTGGCACATTGAGGCTACAGGCCCGACCCTTCCGAATCTCCATGCTTCCCCACCGTTCCTCCTCTTTGGACCATAGGTTGGTTGTCTGGAATGTTAAGGCCAAATCCCACCCCAACCCACCAGCAATTCAGACCGATCTGGCCAACAGTTCCAGAGACCATGCGGACTGAGGCTGCAGGACCGACCCTTATGAATCTCCACGAATTCCCCATTGTTCCTCCTCCTTGGACCCCAGGTTGGTTGTCTGGGTCTTTAAAGGTAACTCCCACACCACACCACCGGCTATCCGGATCGAGCCGACAAGCAGTTCCAGACACCAGGCGGACTGAGGAAGCAGGCCCGACCCTTCTGAATCTCCACGCATCCCCAATGTTAATCCTCCTTGTTCCCTGGTTGGTTGTCTGGGACTTTAAGGTGAACTCCCACCCCAGTCCACCTGCAATCCGGATCGAGTAGGGCATCAGTTCAGGACACCAGGCAAACTGGGGTTGCAGGCCTGACCCTTCTGAACTCTATGCATCCCCACAGATACTCATCCTTGGACCCCAGGTTGTTTGTCTGGTACTTTAAGGGGAACTCCTACCCCACCAGACCTGCAAGCTGGATCAAGCTGGCCATCAGTTCCAGACACCAGTCGGACTGAGGCTGCAAGACCGACAATTCCATATCACCATGCATCCCCACCAGTCCTCCTCCTTGGACCTCAGTTGGTTGTCCAGGACTTTAAGGCAAACTCCCACCCCACCTCACCTGCAATTCGGATCAAGTCAGCCTGCAGTTCTGACACCAGGTGGAATGAGGCTGCAGGCCCTATAGTGCATCCATGCATCCTCACTGTTAATCCTCCTTGAACCCTGGTTGGTTGTCTGGGACTTTAGGTCAAACTCCCAGCCCCTTACACCTGCAATCCAGATCAAGCCAGCCAGCAGTTCCGGACACCAGGTGGACTGAGGCTGCAAGCCCGAACCTTCCGAATCTCCACACATCCCCACCGTTCCTCCTCCTTGGACACCAGGTTACTTGTCTTGGACTTTAAGGTGAACTCCCCCACCACCCCACATGTAATCCGGATCGAGGCGTCCAGCAGTTCCAGACACCAGGTGGACTGAGGCTACAAGTCCGACCCTTCTGATACTCCACGCATCACCACTGGTCCTCCTGCTTGGACCCCAGGTTGGTTGTCTGTGTCTTTAAGGCAAACTCTCACCCCACCCCACCTGCAATCCGGATCAAGCTGGTCAGCAGTTCTGGACTCGGTGTGGACTGAGGCTACAGGCAAGTCCCTACCGAATCTCCACCAATTCCCCATTGTTCATCCTCTTTGGAACCCAGGTTGGTTGTCTGGGACTTTAAGGCGAAGTCCAACTCCATGCCACCTGCAATCCGGATCGAGCTGGCATGCAGTTTGGGATACCAGGCGGACTGAGCCTGCAGGCCTGACCCTTCGTAATCTCCATGCACCCCCAACATTCCTCCTCCTTAGACCCCAGGTTGGGTGTATGGGACTTTAAGGTGAACTCCCTACCCTATCCCACCTGCAATCCGTATCAAGCTGGCCAGCAGTTCTGGACACCAGGTGGACTTAGGCTGCAGGCCCGACCCTTCAGGATCTCCATGCATCCCCACTGTTTCTCCTCCTTGGACACCAGGTTGGTTGTCTTGGACTTTGAGGCGAACTCCAACCTCATCCCACCGGCAATCCAGATCGAGCCAACAAGCAGTTCCAGACACCAGGCAGATTGAGCCTGCAGGCCCAACCATTCCAAATCTCCACGCATCCCCACCATTCCAACTCCTTGGACCCCAGGTTGGTTATCTTGGTCTTTAAGGCAAACTCCCACCCCACCCCACCTGTAATCTGGATCGAGCCAGCCAACAGTTCCGGACACCAGTCAGACTGAGTCTACAGGACTGACCCTTATGAATATCCATGCATACCCATCCATTCTCATGCTCAGAACCCAGGTTGGTTCTCTTGTTTTAAGGTGAACTCCCACCCCACACCACCTGCAATCTGGATTGAGGCCTCCAGCAGTTCTGGACATTGGGAAGACTGAGGCTGCAGGCATGTCCCTTCCAAATCTCCATGCATTCCCCACCATTCCTCCTCCTTGGACCCCAAGTCGGCCAGCAGTTCTGGACACCAGGCGGACTGAGACTGCAGGCACTTTCCTTTCAAATCTCCATGCATTCTCCGCCATTCCTCCCCCTTGGACCCTAGGTTGGTTGTCTGGGACTTTAAGGCGAACTCCCACCACAGCCCACCCACAATCTGTATCGAGCCGTCCAGCAGTTCGGGACACCAGGTGGACGGAGGCTGCAGACCCATCCCTTACGAATCTCCATGCATCCCCACCGTTCCTCCTCCCTGGAACCCAAGTTGGTTGTCTGTGCCTATATAGGGAACTGCCACCCCACACCACCTGCTATCTGGATTGAGCTGACAAGCGGTTCCAGACACCAGGCAGACTGAGGCTGCAGACCCAACACTTATGAATCTCCATTCATCCTTACTGTTCCTCCTCCTTGGACCACAGGTTGGTTATTCCACCCCACGCCACCTGCTATCCGGATCGAGCCAGTCAGCAGTTCCGGATACCAGGTGGACTGAGGCTAGAGGCCCAACGCTTCCAAATCTCCATGCATCCCCACCGGTACTCCTTCTCAGACCCAAGGTTGGTTGTTTGGGTCTTTAAGGCAAACTCTCACCCAATTCTACCTTCAATCCAGATCAAGGCCACCTGCAGTTCCCGACACCAGGGGGACTGAGGTTGCAGGCATGTCCCTTCTGAATCTTCACACATTCCCCACCATTCCTCCTCCTTGGACCCCAGGTTGGTTGTCTGGGACTTTAAGGTGAACTCCCACTCCCCACCCCATCTGCAATCGGGATCGAGCTGTCCAGCAGTTCGGTACACCAGGCAGACTGAGGCTGCAGGCCTGACCTTTACAAATCTCCACTCATCCCCACCATTCCTCCTCCTTGGACCCCAGGTTGGTTGTCTGGGTCTTTAGAGGGAACTCTCACCCCACACCACCTGCTATCCAATTGGGCTGACAAACAGTTTGGACACCAGGTGGACTGAGGCTTCAGTCCCGACCCTTCCGAATCTGCACACATCCCCACCATTCCTCCTCCTTGGACCCTAGGTTGGTTGTCTTGGACTTTAATTCGAACTCTAACACCACCCCACATGTAATCTGGATCGAGCCGGGCAGCAGTTCCGGAAACAAGGCAGACTGAGTCTACAGGTCTGACCCTTCCGAAACTCCACGCATCATCACTGGTCCTCCTGCTTGGACCCAAGTTGGTTGTCTGGGTCTTTAAGATGAACTCCCACCACACTCCACCTGCAATCCAGATTGAGCTGGCCAGCAGTTTCGGACACTGTGTGGAGTGAGGCTATATGCACGTCCCTTCTGAATCTCCACCAATTCTCCATTGTTCCTCCTTGTTGGACCCCAAGTTGGTTGTCTGGGACTTTAAGGCAAACTCCCACCCCACCCCACCTGCAATCTGAATCAAGCCATCCAGCAGTTCAGGATACCAGTCTGACTGAGGCTGCAGGCCCAACCCTTCCGAATCTCCACACATCCCCACCGGCCCTCCTCCTCGGATCCTAGGTTTGTTGTCTGAGACTTTAAGGTCAACTCCCACCCCACCCCACCTGCAATCCGGATCTAGCTGGTCATCAGTTCTGGACACCTTGCAGAATGAGGCATGTACGTTCCAAATCTCCACAAATTTCCCACTGTTTCTCCTCTTTGTACCCTAGGTTGGTCATCTGAGACTTTAAGGTGAACTCCCACCCACCACACCTGCAATCTGGAACGATCCGGCCAGCATTTCTGGACACCAGGCGGACTGAGGCAACAGGCCTGACCCTTCGGAGTCTCCACGCATCCCCACTGTCCCTCCTCCTTTTTGCCCAGATTGGTATTAAGGACTTTAAGGTGAACTCCCACCCATCCCACCTGTAATCCAGAACGATCTGGCCAGCATTTCCGGACACCAGGTGGACTGAGGCAGCAGGCCCGACCCTTCTGAATCTCCACACATCCCCAACATTCCTCCTCCTTTAACCCCAGATTGGCTGTTAAGGACTTTAAGGTGAACTCCCACCCAACCCTACCTGCAATCCGGATCAAGCAGGCCAACAGTTCCAGACAGCAGGTTGACTTAGGCTGAAAGCCCAACCCTTCTGAATCTTCACGCATCCCTGCTGTTCCTCCTCCTTGGACCCCAGGGTGGTTGTCTGGGACTTAAAGGCTAAATCCGACCCAACACCACCTTCAATCAGGATCAAGGCCACCTGAAGTTCCAGACACCAGGCTGTTCCCAACAACAGGCAGATTGAGGCTGCAGGACTGACCCATTCAAATCTCCCTGCATCTCCACCGTTCCTTCTCCTGGGACCCCAGGTTGGTTGTCTGGGACCTTAAGTGGAGCTGCCACCCCAACCCACCTGCAAACTGGATTGACCCGGCCAGAGGTTCCGAACACCAGGCATACTGAGGCTGCAAACCCGACCCTTCTGAATCTCAATGCCTCCCCACCGTTCCTCCTCCTTGTCCTTGGTTTGTTGTCTGGGACTATAAGGCAAACTCCCACCCCACCCCACCTGCAATCCAGATCGAGGCATCCATCAGTTCTGGACTCCAGGCGGACTGAGGTTGCAGGCCCGACCCTTCCGAATCTCCATGACTCTTCACCGTTCTTTCTCTTTGGACCACAGGTTCCTTGTCAAGGATGATAAAGCGAACTCCCTCCCTACCCCACCTGCAATCCAGATCGAGCCAGCCAGCAGTTTCTGACACCAGGCAGACTGAGGTTGCATGCCTGACACTTCTGAATCTCAATGTATCCCCACCGTTCTTCCTCCTTGTTCCCTGGTTGGTTGTCTGGGACTTTAAGGTGATCTCCCACCCCATCCCACCTGCAATCTGGATTGACCTGGCCAGAAGTTCCAGACACTAGGCAAACTGAGGCTGCAGGCCCGACCCTTCCAAATTCCCATGCATCCTCACCATTACTCCTCCTTGGACCCCGGGTTGGTTGTCTTAGACTTTAAGGTGAACTCCCACCACACCTAACGTGCAATCTGGAACGAGCCATCCAGCAGTTTGGGACAAAAATTGGACTGAGGATGTAGGCCAGTTGCTTCCGAATCTCCATGCATTCCCACCATTCCTCCTCCTTGGACCCCAGGCTGGTTGTCTGGGATTTTAAGGTGAACTGCCACCACATCCCACCTGCAATCCAAATCAAGCCGCCCAGCAGTTCCAGACACCAGGTGGACTAAGGCAGCAAGTCTGACCCTTCTGAATCTCCATGCATTCCCCACCGTTCCTCTCCTTTGGACCCTAGGTTGGTTGTCTGGGTCTTTAATGGTAATTCCCACCCCAAAACACCTGCCATCCGGATCAAGCAGACAAGCAGTTCCCGACAACAGGAAGACTGAGGCACGACATTTCTGAATATCCACGCATCTCCACCGTTCCTCCTCCTTGGAACCCAGGTTGGTTGTCTGGGACTTTAAGGGGAACTGCCTCCCTAACCCACCTGCAAACCAGATTGATCCGGCCTGAAGTTTCGGACACCAGGCAAACTGAAGCTGTAGGCCTGACCCTTCCGAACCTCAATGCATCCCCACCGTTCCTCCTCCTTGTCCCCTGGTTGGTAGTCTGGGACTTTAAGGCAAACTCCCCCCCCCCCCCACTGCAATGCGGATCAAGCCAGCCAGCAGTTCTAGACACCAGGCAGACTGAGGTTGCAGACCTGACCCTTACGAAACTCCACAATCCCCACCATTCCCCCTCCTTGGATCCCAGCTTGGTTCTCTGGGACTTTAAGGCGAACTCTCACCCCATCCCACCTGCAATCCAGATTGAGCTGGCCAGTAGTT
This sequence comes from Tupaia belangeri chinensis, assembly GCF_000334495.1. NCBI lineage: Eukaryota > Metazoa > Chordata > Mammalia > Scandentia > Tupaiidae > Tupaia > Tupaia belangeri. The sequence continues at coordinate 748,014 of NW_006159481.1, read as the reverse complement.
CCGGACACCAGGCAGACAGAGGCTTCAGGCCTGATTCTTCAGATTCTCCTTGCATTCTTACCGTTTCTCCTCCTTCGAGCCCAGGTTGGTTGTCTGGGACTTTAAGGCGAACTCTCACCCCATCCCACCTGCAATCCAGATTGAGCTGGCCAGTAGTTCCGGACACCAGGCAGACAGAGGCTTCAGGCCTGATTCTTCAGATTCTCCTTGCATTCTTACCGTTTCTCCTCCTTCGAGCCCAGGTTGGTTGTCTGGGACTTTAAGGCGAACTCTCACCCCATCCCACCTGCAATCCAGATTGAGCTGGCCAGTAGTTCCGGACACCAGGCAGACAGAGGCTTCAGGCCTGATTCTTCAGATTCTCCTTGCATTCTTACCGTTTCTCCTCCTTCGAGCCCAGGTTGGTTGTCTGGGACTTTAAGGCGAACTCTCACCCCATCCCACCTGCAATCCAGATTGAGCTGGCCAGTAGTTCCGGACACCAGGCAGACAGAGGCTTCAGGCCTGATTCTTCAGATTCTCCTTGCATTCTTACCGTTTCTCCTCCTTCGAGCCCAGGTTGGTTGTCTGGGACTTTAAGGCGAACTCTCACCCCATCCCACCTGCAATCCAGATTGAGCTGGCCAGTAGTTCCGGACACCAGGCAGACAGAGGCTTCAGGCCTGATTCTTCAGATTCTCCTTGCATTCTTACCGTTTCTCCTCCTTCGAGCCCAGGTTGGTTGTCTGGGACTTTAAGGCGAACTCTCACCCCATCCCACCTGCAATCCAGATTGAGCTGGCCAGTAGTTCCGGACACCAGGCAGACAGAGGCTTCAGGCCTGATTCTTCAGATTCTCCTTGCATTCTTACCGTTTCTCCTCCTTCGAGCCCAGGTTGGTTGTCTGGGACTTTAAGGCAAACTCTTACCCCACCCCACCTGCAATCTGGATCGAGCCGGCCAGCAGTTGTGGTCACCAGGCGAACTGATACTACAAGACCTTCCCTTCCTAATCTCCACACATCACCACGGATCCTTGTCCTTGGAACCCAGGTTGGTTGTCTGGGTCTTTAAGTGGAACTCCCACACCACCCCACCTGCAAACCAAATCAATCCAGCCAGCAGTTCTGGACACCAGGCAAACTGAGTCTGCAGGCCCGACGCTTGTGAATCTCCACGCATCCGCAGTGTTCCTCCCCCTTGACCCCAGGTTGGCTGTAAGGGACCTTAAAGCAAATTCCCACCTCACCACACCTGCAATTCGAATCAAGCAGGTCAGCAGTTATGGACAACAGGCAGACTGAGGTTGAAAGCCCGACCCTTCCGAATCTCCACTCATTGCCACCGTTCCTCCTCCTTGGACCCCAGATTGGTTGTCTGGGACTTTAAGGCGAACTCCCACCCCAACCCACCTGAAATCAGGATCAAGCCGGCCAGCAGTTCCAGACACCATTTGGACTGAGGCGGCATATCCGACACTTCCGAAACTCACACATCCCCACCGTTCCTCCTACTTGGACCACAGGGTGGTTGTTTGTTACTTTAAGGCAAACTCCCTCCCGACCCCACCTGCAATCTGGATCGAGCCAGCCTGAAGTTCCAGACAACAGGCAGACTGAGGCTTCTGGCCTGATCCTTCCAAATCTCCTCGCATCCTTACCGTTCCTCCTACTTCATCCCCAGGTTGGTTGTATGGGGCTTTAAGGTGAAATCCCATCCCACCCCACCTGCAATCCAGATCAACCTGGCCAGAAGTTCCGGACAACAGGTGGACTGAGGCTACAGGCCCGACCGTTCTGAATCTCCCTTCACCCCCGCAGGTCCTCCTCCTTGGACCCAAGGTTGGCTGTCTGGGACTTTAAGGCAAACTCCCACCCCACCCCTCCTGCAATATGGACCGAGCCGACCAGTAGTTCCAGACACCAGGTGGACTGAGGCTGCAAGACCAACTTTCCCGAATCTCCTAACCTTCCTACCATTCCTCCTGCTTGGACCACAGGGTGGTTGTCTGTTACTTTAAGGTGAACTCCATTCCCAACCCACCTTCAATTTGGATTGAGGCCACCAGCAGATCCGGACTCCTGGCGGACTGAGTCTGTAGGCCCAACCATTGTGAATCTCCCCGCATCCCCACCATTCCTTCTCCTTTGACCCCAGGTAGCTGTAAGAAACTTTAAGGTGTACTCCCACTCTACCCCACCTGCCATCCAGGTCGAGGCCCCCAGCAGTTCTGGACACCAGGCAGACTGAGGCTGCAGGCCCAACTCTTCCGAATCCCCATGCCTCCTCACCATTCTTCCTCTTTGGACCACAGATTCATTGTCTAGGATGATAAGGCGAACTCCCACCCCACCCCACCTGCTATCCAGATCGAGACAGCCAGCACTTCCAGACACCAGGTGGACTGAGGCTGCACTCACGTCCCTTCTGAATCTCCACGCATACCCCTCTGTTCCTAATCCTTGGACCCCAGGTTGGTTCTCTGGGACTTCATGGTGAACTCCCACCCCACCACACCTGCAATCTGGGTCGAGCTGTTTAGCAGTTCGGGACACCAGGTGGACTGTGGTTGCAAGCATAACCATTACGAATCTTCATGCATCCCCACCGTTCCTCTTCCTTGGACCCTAGGTTTGTTGTCTGGGACTATAAGACAAATTCCCACCACACCCCCCCTGCAATCCGGATCAAGCCGGCCAGCTGTTCCGGACACCAGGCAAATTGTGGCTACAGGACCGATCTTCCATTAAATCCTCACTGTTCCTCTTCCTTGGACCCCAGGTTGGTTATCTGGGTCTTTAAGGGGAACTCTCACCCCATTGCACCTGCAATCCGGATTGACCTGGCCATAAGTACCAGACACCAGGCAAACTGAGGCTGTACATCTTAACCTTCTGAAAATCCAGGCATCCCCACTGTTACTCCTCCTTGGACCCCAGGTTTGTTGTCTGGGTCTTTAAGGCGAACTCATACCCCACACAACCTTCAACCCAGATCGAGGCTGCCAGCAGATCCGGACACCAGGTGGACCAAGCCTGCAGGACCGACCATTGCGAATCTCCCCACATCCCCACCACTCCACCTCCTTTAACCCCATGTGGTTGTAAGGAACTTGAAGACGAACTCGCACCCCACCCCACCTGCAATCCAGATCAAGGCCGCCAGCAGTTCCGGACAACAGGCAGACTGAGGCTGCATGCCTGACCCTTCTGAATCTCCACACATTCCTCACCGTTCCCCCTCCTTGGATCCTAGGTTGGTTGTCTGGGATGTTAAGGTGAACTCCCACCCTACCCCACCTTCAGTCTGGATCGAGCTGGCCTGATGTTCCAGACACCAGGCAGACTGAGGTTTCCAGCTCGATCCTTCCGAATCTTCTCGCATCCTTACCGTTCCTCCTCCTATGACACCAGGTTGGTTGTATGGGACTTTAAGGTAAAATCCCACCCCAATCCACCTGCTATACAGATCGAGCCAGCCAGCACTTTCGGACACCAGGCAAACCTAGGCTGCATGCCAGACCCTTCTGAAACTCCTGGCATCACCAACGTTACTCCTCCTTGGACCCCAGGTTTGTTGTGTGGGTCTTTAAGGTGAACTACCACCCCACCCCACCTGCAATCTGGATCGAGCCAGTCAGAAGTTCAGGACACCAGGCGGACTGAGGCTGCAGGCCTGACCCTTCTGAATCTCCACACATTCCCCACTGTTCCTCCTCCTTGGACCCCTCTCCTTGGACCCCAGGTAGGTTGTCTGGGTCTTTAAGGCGAACTACCACCCCACACCACCTTCAATCCCGATTGAGGCCTCCAGCAGATCCGGACACCAGGCGGACTGAGTCTGCAGGCCTGACCATTGTGAATCTCCCCACATCCCCACCGTTTCTCCACCTTTGACCCCAGGTGGCTGTAAGGGACTTTAAGGCGAACTCCCACCCCACCCCACCTGAAATCCAGATCTAGGCCAACAGCAGTTCTGGAAACCAGGTGGTCTGAGGCTGCAGGCCCAACCCTCCTGAATCTCCATGCCTCCCCACTGTTCTTTCTCTTTGGACCACAGGTTCCTTGTCTAGAATGTTAAGTCGAACTCCCACCCAACCCTACCTGCAATCTGGATTGAGCCGGCCAGCAGTTCTGGACACAAGGCAGACTGAAGCTGCAGGCTTGACACTTCCGAATGTTAATGCATCCCCACCAGTCCTCCTCCTTGGACCCCATGTTGGTTGTCTGGGACTTTAAGGCAAACTCCCATGCCACCCCACCTGCAATCCGTATAGACCCAGCCAGCAATTCCGTACACCAGGCTGACTGAATTGCAGGCCTGACCCTTCCGAATCTCCACGTATCCCCTAAGTTCCTCCTCGCTGGACCACTGGGTGATTGTCTCAGGCTTGAAGGAGAACTCCCACCCCACCCGAACTGCAATCCGGATCGAGTCAGCCAGCAGTTCCGGACAGCAGGCAGACTGATGCTACATGCCAACCCTTCTGAATCTCCATGCATTCCTCACTGTTCCCCCTCCTTGGATCCCAGGTTGGTTGTCTGGGATATTAAGGTGAACTCCCACCCTACCACACCTGGAATCCAGGTCTAGCCGGCCAGTAGTTCCAGACATCAGGCAGATTGAGGCTGCAGGCCCGATCCTTCAGAATCTGGATTTCTCCCTACTGTTCCTCCTCTTTGGACCACAGGTTGGTTGTCTGGGATGTTAAAGCCAACTCCCACCCCATTTCACCTGCAATCCAGATCGCAGAGGCCTGAAGTTCAGGATACCTGGCATACTGAGACTGTAGGCCAGACCTTTTCAAATCTCCACACATCCCCACCGTTTCTCCTCCTTGTCTCCTGGTTGGTTGTCTGGGACTTTAAGGTGAACTCCAACCACACACCATCTGCAACCTGGATCGAACTGGCTAAAAGATCCAGACACCAGGCAGAATGAGACTGCAGGACCAACCCTTCCAAATCTCCATGCATCCCCACCATTCCTCATCCTTGGACCCCAGGATGGTTTTCTGGGACTTTCATGCGAACTCCCACCGCACCACACCTGGAATCCGGATCCAGCCGGCCAGCAGTTCCGGACATCAGGCAGACTGAGACTGCAGGCCCGACCCTTCTGAATCTAGATTCCTCCCAACCATTCCTCCTCTTTGGACCGCAGGTTGGTTGTCTGAGATGTTAAGGCCAACTCCCACCCCACTCCACCTGTAATGCGGATCGCAGCAACCAGTAGTTCCAGACACAAGGCAGACTGAGGCTGCAGGTCTGACCATTCCGAATCTCCACGCATTCCTCACCATTCCTCCTCCTTAGATCCCAGGTGGGTTGTGTGGGATTTTAAGGTGAACTCCTACACCACCCCACCTTCAATTTGGATCGAGGCCGCCAGCAGATCTGGACTCCAGGTGGACTGAGTCTGCAGGCCTGACCATTGAAATCTCCCCGCATCCCCACCATTCCTTCTCCTTTGACCTCAGGTGGCTGTAAAATCTTTAAGGCGAACTCCCACTCCACCCCAACTGCAATCGGGATAGAGGCCACCAGCAGTTCTGGACACCAAGCAGACTGAGGCTGCAGGCCCAACCCTTCCTAATCTCCATGCCTCCCCACTGTTTTTCCTCTTTGGACCACAGGTTCATTGTCTAGGATGATAAGGCGAACTCCCACCCCACCCCACCTGCAATCGGGTTCAAGCTGGGCAGCAGTTCTGGACACAAGGCAGACTGAGTCTGCTGGCCCGACACTTCCGAATCTCAACACATCCCCACCGTTCCTCCTCCTTGTCCCCTGGTTGATTGTCTGGGACTTTAAGGTGAACTCCCACAACACCCCACCTGCAATCCGGATCAGGCCGGCCAACAGTTCCAGAAACCAGGCAGAGAGAGGTGCAGGACCGAACCTTCCGAATCTCCACAAATCCCCACCGTTCCTCCTCCTTGGATCCCATGTTGTTTGTCTGGGACCTTAAGGCGAACTCCCACCCCACACCAACTTCAATCTGGATCGAGGCTGCCAGCAGATCCGGACATCAGGCGGAATGAGTCTGCAGGCCTGACCATTGTGAATCTCCCTACATCCCCACAGTTCCTCCTCTTTTGAACCCAGGTAGCTGTAAGAAACTTTAAGGTGAACTCCCACCCCACCCCACTTGCAATCCGGATCGAGACCACCAGCAGTTCTGGACAGCAGGTGGACTGAGGCTGCAGGCCTGACCCTTCTGAATCGCCATGCCTCCCCACCTTTATTCCTCTTTGGACCACAGGTTTGTTGTCAAGGATGTTAAGGCGAACTTCCACCCCACCCCACCTGCAGTCCGGATCGAGCCTGCCAGCAGTTCCAGACACCAGGCAGACTGAGGCTGCATGCCCAACACTTCCGAATCTCTACGCATCCACACCGTTCCTCCTCCTTGTCTCCTGGTTGGTTGTCTGGGACTTTAAGGTGAATTCCCACCCCACCCCACCTGCATTATGGATCGACCCGGTCAGCAGTTAAGGACACCAGGCGGAGTGAGGCTGCAGGCCCGACCCTTCCAAATCTCTACACAACCCCCACCGTTCCTCCTCCTTGGAACCCAGTTTGGTTGTTTGAGACTAAGGCGAACTCCTACCCCACAACACCTTCAATCCGGATTGAGGCCACCTGTTGATCTGGACACCAGGTGGGCTGAGTGTGCAGGCATGACCATTTCAAATCTCCACACTTCCCACCATTTCTCCATTGATCCCAGGTGGCTGTAAGAAAGTTTAAGACGAACTCCTACCCCACCCCACCTGCAATCCAGATCGAGGCTGTCAGCAGTTCTGGACAGCAGGTGGACTGAGGCTGCAGTCCCGACCCTTCCAAATCTCCATGCCTCCCCACCGTTCTTTCTCTTTGGACCACAGGTTCATTGTCTAGGATGTTAAGACGAATTCGCACCCCACCACACCTGCAATCCAGATCGAGCTGGCCAGCAGTTCCAGACACCAGGCAGACTGAGTCTGCAGTCCCTACACTTCCGAATCTAAAAGCATCTCCGCCATTCCTCCTCCTTGTCCCCTGGTTGATTGTCTGGGACTTTAAGGTGAACTCCCACACCACCACAAATGCAATTGGATCAAGCTGGCCAAGAGTTCCAGACACTGGGCAGACAAAGGCTACTGGACTAAACCCTTCTGAATCTCCACACATCCCCACCCTTCCTCCTCCTTGGACCTGAGGTTGGTTGTCTGGGACTTAAAGGCGAACTCCCATGCCACCAAACCTGCAATACAGATTGAGGAGGCCAGCAGTTCCGGACATCAGGCAGACTGAGGCTGCAGGCCTGACTCTTACGAATCTCTACTCATCCCTCACGTTCCCCCTCCTTGGATCCCAGGTTGGCTGTCAGGAACTTTAAGGTGAATTCCCACCACACCCCACCTGCAATCTGGATCAAGCCGGCCAGCTGTTCCAGAAACCAGGCAGACTGAAGCTTCAGGACCGATCCTTCCGAATCTCCTTGCATCCTTACCATTCCTCCTTTTTTCAAACCCAGGTTGGTTGTCTGGGACTTTAAGGCAAACTCCCACCCCACCGCACCTGCAATCTGGATCAAGCAGTCCAGCAGTTCGGGACACCAGGCAGACTGAGGCTGCAAGCCTGACCCTTATGAAACTCCATGCATCCCCAGTATTACTCTTCCTTGGACCCCAGATTTGTTGTCTGGGTCTTTAAGGGGAACTCCCACCCCACCCCACCTGCAGTCTGGATTGACCCGGCCAGAACTTCCCGACATGAGGCGAACTAAGGCTCCAGGCCTGACCCTTCTGAATCTACATGTATCCCCATTGGTCCTCCGCCTTGGAACCCAGATTGGTTGTCTGGGATTTTAAGGCAAGTCCCACCCAACTCCAACCACAATACGGACCAAGTCAGCCAGTAGTTCCAGACACCAGGCGGAGTAAGGCTGCAGGCCCAAACTTTCTGAATCTTCTTGCCTTCCCACCGTTCTTCCTCTTTGGAACACAGGTTGATTGACTTGGACTTTAAGGAGAACTCCCACCCCACCCCACCAGCAATCCACATCAACCCGGCCAGCAGTTCCAGACACATTGTGAACTGAGGCAGCAGTCCCTTCCAAATCTCCACGCATCCCCACTGTTTCTCCTCCTTGTTCCCTGGTTGGTTGTCTGGGACTTTAAGGCAAACTCCCACCCAACACCACCTGCAATCCAGCTCGAGCCAGCCAACAGTTTCAGACATCAGGCAGACTGAGTCTGCAGGACTGACCCTTCTGAATCTCCACACATCCCCACCGTTCCTCCTCCTTGGACCCCAGGTTGGTTGGCTGGGACTTTAAGGTGAACTCCCACCCCACCCCACCTGCAGTCCAGATCGAGCCGGTCAGCAGTTCGGGACTCCAGGCGGAATGAGGTGCAGACCTGACCCTTCTGAATCTCCATACATCCCCACCATTCCTCCTCCTTGGACTCCAGGTTGGCTGTAAGGGACTATAAGTCGAAATCCTACCCCATACCACCTGAAATCCGGATCGAGCTGGCCAGAAGTTCCAGACCCAGGCAGACTGAGCCTACAGGCTCGACCCTTACAAATCTCCATGTATTTCCACCATTCCTCCTTCTTGGATCCCAGGTTGGTAGTCTGGGACTTTAAGGCGAACTTCCAGCCCAATCCACCTGCAATCACGATCGAGCTGGCCAGCAGTTCCAGACACCAGGCAGACTGAGGCTGCAGGTCCAACCCTTCCAAATCTCTATGCATTCCCAACCATTCCTCCTCTTTGGACCCAGGTTGGTTGTTTGGGTCTTTAAGGGGAACTCCCACCCCACACCACCTGCAATGTGGATTGAGCCAACAAGCGGTTCTGGACACCAGGCGAACTGAGGCTGCTGGCCCAACCCTTCCAAATCTCCAAGCATCCCTCACCATTCCCCTCCATGAATCCCAGGTTGGTTTTCTCAGACTTAAAGGTGAACTCACCCACCCCACCTGCAATTCAGATTGAGTCGGCTAGCAGTTCCGGAAACCAGGCGGACTGAGGCTGCTGGCCCGACCCTTCCGAATCTCCATGAATCGCCACCATTCCTCCTGCTTCAACCCCATGTTTGGTGTCTTATACTTTAAGGCAAACTCCCTCCCCACCCCATCTGTAACCCAGACACCAGATGGACTGAGGCTGCAGGCCCGAACCTTCCTAATCTCCATGCATCCCCACAGGTCCTCTTCCTTGGACCCCTGTATGGTTGTCTGGGACTTTAAGGTGAACTCCCACCCCACCTCACCTGCTCTCCAAATTGAGCTGGTCTGCAGTTCAGGATACCAGGCGGACTGAGGCTGCTGGCCCAACCCTTCTGAATCTCCACTGTTTCTCCTCCTTGGACCCCAGGTTCATTGTCAGGGACTTTAAGGTGAACACCCATCCCACCCCACCTGCAGTCCGGATGGAGTAAGCCAGCAGTTTTGGACACCAAGTGGACTGAGGCTGCAGGACCAACCCTTCTGAATCTCCACGCATTCCTCACCATTTCCCCTCCTTGGGTCCCAGGTTGGTCGTCTGGGACCTTAAGGCAACTCCAACCCCACCACATCTGAAATCCGGATCGAGCCAGCCAGCAGTTCTGGATACCAGGCAGACTGAGGCTTCAGGTTCGTTCTTTCTGAATCTCCATGCATCCTTACCGTTTCTCCTCCTTTGACCCCAGGTTTGTTGTCTGGGATTTTAAGGTGAACTCCCACCCCACCCCACCTGCAATCCGGATCGAGCTGGCCAGCAGTTTCCGTCACCAGGCGGTCTGATGCTGCAAGCCTGACCATTCTGATTTCCCACGCATCCCCGCTGTTACTCCTCCTTGGATCCCAGGTTGGTTTTCTGGGTCTTTAAGGGGAATTCCCACCCCACCCCAACTGCAATCCAGATCGAGCTAGCCAGAAGTTCTGGACACCAGGCAAACTGAGGCTGCTGGCCCAACCCTTCCAAATCTCCATGCATCCCCACCATTAAACCTCTTTCGACCCCGGTTTGGTTGTCTGGGCCTTTAAGGCGAACTCCAACCATAACCCAACTGCAGTCCGGATCGAAATGGCCAGCAGTTTTGGACAGCAGGCGGACTGAAGCTGCAGGACAGACCCTTCCAAATATACACGTATCCTCAACTTTCCTCCTCCTTAGACCCCAGGTTAGTTGTCTGGTTGTTTAATGGGAACTCCTACCCCACAACACCTGCAATCCAGATCAAGCCGACAGCAGTTCCAGACACTTGGCGGACTGATGCTGCAGGACTGACCCTTCAGAATCTCCACGAATCCCCACCATTCATCCTCTCTGGACCCCAGGTTGCTAGTCTGGGACTTTAAGGTGAACTCCCACTCCACCCCACCTGCAATCCAGATAGAGCCAGCCAGCAGTTCCAAACACCAGGAGGACTGAGGCTGCAGGACCAACCCTTCCGAATCTCCATGAATCCCCACCGTTCCTCCTACTTGGACCACAGGGTGGTTGTCTGTTACTTTAAGGCAAACTCCCACCCCACCCAACCTGCAATCAGGATGGAGCTGGCCAGCAGTTCCGTACAACAAGCAGACTGAGGCTGCAGTTCTCACCCTTCCGATCTCCACACATTCCACACCATTCGTCCTCCTTGGACCCGAGGTTGGTTGTCTGGTTCTTTAAGGGGAACTCCCACCCCACACCACCAGCAATATGGATGGAGCTGACAAGCAGTTCCGAACAACAGGTGGACTGAAGCTGCATGCCCAATCCTTCTGAAACTCTTTGCATTCCTCATCATTCCCCCTCGTTGGATCCCAGGTTGGCTGTCTTGGACTTTAAGGCAAACTCTGACCCCACCCCACCTGGAATCTTGATCGAGTCGTGCAGTCATTTGGGACACCAGTCTGACTGAGGCTGCAGGCCCGACATTACGAATCTCTACACATCCCCACAGTTCCTCCTCCTTGGACATCAGGCTTGCTGTCTGGGAACATAAGGTGAACTCCCACCCCATCCCACCCCCAACCTGCAATCTGGATCGAGCTGTCCAGCTGTTCAGGACACCAGGTGGACTGAGGCTATAGACCCGACCCTCACGAAACTCCATGCATCCACACCGTTACTCCTCCTTGGACCCCAGTTTTATTGTCTGGGTCTTTAAGAGGAACTCCCACAACATCCTACCTGCAATTCGGATCAACCCAGCTAGAAGTTCCGGACACCAGGCAAAATGAGGCTGCACACTCGACCCTTTGGAATCTCCAGGCATCCCCACAATTACTCCTCCTTGGACCTCAGATTTGTTGTCTGGGACTTTAAGGAAAACTACCACCACACCCCACCTGCAATCCTTTTTGAGCCGGTCAGCAGTTCCAGACACCAGGCGGACTGAGGCTGCAGGCACAACCCTTCTGATTCTCCACTCCTTTCCCACCGTTCCTCCTTGGACCCCACGTAGGTTGTCTGGGACTTTAAGTCAAACTCCCACCCACACCACCTTCAATCTGGATTGAAGCCTCCAGTAGATCCAGACACCATGCAGACTGAGTCTCCAGGCCTGACCATTGCGAATCTCCCCACACCCCCACGGTTCCTCCTCCTTTGACCTCAGGTGACTATAAGAAACTTTAAGGTGAACTCCCACCCCACCCCACCTGCAATCCAGATCGAGGCTGCCAGCATTTCTGGACACCAGGCAGACTGAGGCTGCAGGCCAGACCCTTCCGAATCTCCATACCTACCCACCGATCTTCCTCTTTGGACCACAGGTTTGTTCTCTAGGATATTAAGGTGAACTCCCACCACACCCCACCTGCAATCCTGATCGAGCCAACCAGCAGTTTCGGACACCAGGCAGACTGAGGCTGCAGGTCTGACACTTCTGAATTACAATGCATTCCCACCGTTCCTCCTCCTTGTCCCCTGGTTGGTTGTCTGGGACTTTAAGGCAAACTCCCACCCCACCCCACCTGCAATCTGGATCGAGCCAGCCAACAGTTCAAGACATATTGCGGACTGAGACTGTAGGCCCGACCCTTCTGAATCTCCACGCATCCCCACCGTTCCTCCTACTTGGACCGCAGGGTGCTTGTCTGTTACTTTAAGGTGAACTACCATGCCACCCTACCTGCAATCCGGATCGAGCTGGCCAGCAGTTCCGTACACCAAGCGGACTGAGGCTGCAGGTCTTACCCTTCCAAATCTCCACGCATTCCCCACCCATCCTCCTTCTTGGAACCCAGGTTAGTTGTCTGTGTCTTTAAGGGGAACTCCCACCCCACACCACCTGCAATATGGATCGAGCTGACAAGCAGTTCTGGACACCAGGCGGACTGAGGCTGCAGGCTTGACCCTTCCGAATCTCCATGCCTCCCCACTGTTCCTCCTCCTTGGACCCCAGGTTGGTTGTCTGGGACTTTAAGGTGAATTCCCACCCCACCCCACCTGCAATCTGGATCGAGCCGTCCAGCAGTTCGGGACACCAGGCAGACTGAGGCTGCAGTACTGACCCGTACGAAACTCCACACTTCCCCACCATTCCTCCTTTTTGGACCCCAGGTTGGTTGTCTAGGTTGTTCAGGGGAACTCCCACCCCACCCCACCTGCAATCCTGATTGACTCGGCCAGAACTTCCAGACAGCAGGCAAACTATGGCTGCAGACCCAACCCTTCTGAATATCCAGGCATCCCCACCATTTTTTCCTCCTTGGACTGCAAGTTTGTTGTCTGGGACTTTAAGGTGAACTACCACCCCACCCTACCTGCAATCCTGATTGAGCGGTAAGAAGTTCTGGACACCAGGCAAACTGAGGCTGCATGCCCGACCCTTCTGAATCTCTATGCATTCACCACCATTTCTCCTCCTTGGCCCCAGACTTTAAGGCAAACTCCCACCCCACACCAACTTCAATCTGGATCAAGGTCTCCAGCAGATCTGGACTCCAGGTGGACTGAGTCTGTAGGCCCTACCATTGCGAATCTCCCCGCATCCCCACCGTTCCTACTCTTTTGACCCCATGTCGCTGTAAAGGACTTTAAGGTGAATTCCCACCCCACCTCACCTGCATTCTGATTCAAGGCCACAGGCAGTTCTGAAAACCAGGCAGACTGAGGCTGCAGGCCCGACACTTCCAAATCTTCATGCCTCTCCACCGTTCCTCCTCTGTGGACCACAGGTTTGTTGTCTGGGACCTTAAGGAGAACTTCCACCCCACCCCATCTGTAATCCGGATCAAGTTGACCAACAGTTCCAGACACCAGGCACACTGAGGCTGCAGGACCAACCCTTCTGAATCTTCACACATTCCCACCGTTAGTCCTGTTAGACCCCAGGTTGTTTGTCTGGGACTTTAAGGCAAACTCCCTTCCCACACCACCTGCAATCCAGATCGATCTGGCCAGCAGTTCTGGACAACAGGTGGACTGAGGCTGTTTGCCTGACCCTTGCGAATCTCCACGCATCACCACTGTTCCTCCTCCTTTGACTCCCAGTGGCTGTAAGAGACTTTAAGGGGAACTCCCACCCCACCCCACCTACAATCCGGATCAAGGTCCCCAGCAGTTTTGGACACGAGGCGGACTGAGGCTGCAGGGCCAACCCTTCGGAATCACCATGCCTCCCCACCGGGGACTCTATGACTAACTCCCATCCCACCCCACCTGCAATATGGATCAAGCCGTCCAGAAGTTCTGGACACCAGGCAAACTGAGGCTGCTGGCCCGACACTTGCAAATCTCCACGAGTCCCTATCGTTCCTCCTCTTTTGACACAGATTGATGGTAATGGGCTTTAAGTTAAACTCCCACCCCACCCCACCTGCAATTCAGATTAAGCAGGTCAGCAGTTCTGGACTACAGGCAGACTGAGGCTGAAAGCCCGACCCTTCCGAATCTCCACGCATCGCCACCATTCCTCCTCCTTGGACCCCAGGTTGGTTGTCTGGGATTTCAAGACAAACTCCCACCCCACCCCACCAGTAATCTGGATCGAGCCGGTCAGCAGTTCTAGACACCAGGCGGACTGAGGCTACAGGCCCAACCATTATGAATCTCCACACATCCCCACCGTTCCTTCTCCTTGGACCTCAGGTTGGTAGTCTGGGTCATTAAGGCGAAATCCCACCTCACCCCACCTGCAATCTGGTTTAAGCCGGCCAGCAGTTCCAGACACCAGACTGACAGAGGCTGCAGGCCCGACCCTTCCGAATCTCCATGCATCCCAACCATTCCTCCTGTTTTGAACCCAAGTTGGTTGTCTGGGACATTAAGGCAAACTCCCACCCTACCCCACCTGCAATCTGGATCAAGCCTTCCAGTAGTTTGGGACACCAGGTGGACTGAGGCTACAGGCCCGACCCTTATGAATCTCCATGCATCCCCACCATTCCTCCTCCTTGTACCCCAGATTTGTTGTCTCTGTCTTTCAGGGGATCTCCCACCCTATCCCACCTGCAATCCGAATCAACCCAGCCAGAAGCTCAGGACACCAGGCAAAATAAGGCTGCAAGAACAACCCTTCAGAATCTCCAGGCATCCCCACCATTACTCCCCCTTGGACCCTAGGTTTGTTGTCTTGGCCTCCAAGACTAACTACTAGCCAACCCACCTGCAATCCGGATCAAGCCGGTCAGCAGTTCTGGACACCAGGTGGACTGAGGCTACAGGCCCAACCCTTACAAATCTCCATGCATCCCCACTGTTCCTCCTCCTTGGCCCCCTGGATGGTGGTCTGGGAATTTAAGGCAAAATCCCACCCCACCCCACTCTCTCCCAGGATCGAGGCCACCAGCAGGTCTGGACACCAGCCAGACTGAGGTTGCAGGCTTGACCCTTCACCATCTCCACGCGTTCTTCACTGTTCCTCCTCCTTGGACCCCAGGTTGGTTGTCTGGGTCTTTAAGGGGAACTCCCACCCCAACCCATCTGCAATCCGTATCGAGCCAGCAAGCAATTCCGATCAGAAGGCAGAGTGCTGCTGCAAGACCAATCCTTCTGTATCTCCACGCATCCCCACTGTTCCTCCTCCTTGGACCCCAGGTTGGTTGTCTGGGTCTTTAAGGGGAACTCCCACCCCACACCACCTGCAATCTAGATCGACCCAGCCAGAATTTTCAGACACCAGATAAACTGAGGCTGCAGGCCTGACCCTTCTGAATATTCATGCAAAACATTGTTCCTCCTCCTTGGACCAAGCCGGCCAGCAGTTCGGACACCAGGCAGACAGAGGCTGCAGGACTGACCCTTCTGAATCTCCATTCAACCCCACCGTTCCTTCTGTTTCAAACCCAGGTTGGTTGTCTTGAACTTTAAGGCAAATACTCACCCCACCCTACCTGCAATCTGGATCAAGACAGCCAACAGTTCTGGAAAACAGGCAGACTGAGGCTGAAAAGCCAACCCTTTCGATTCTCCATGCATTGCCACCGTTCCCCCTCCTAGGACCCCAGGTTGGTTGTCTGGGACTTTAAGGTGCACTCCCACCCCGCTCCACCTGAAATCCGGATCGAGCCAGCCAGCAGATCCAGACACCAGGTGGACTGAGGCTACAGGCCCGACCCTTCCGAATCTCCACTCATGCCCACCTTTCCTCCTCCTTGGACCCCCGGTTGGTTGTCTGGGACTTTAAGGTCAACTCCCACCCCACCCCACCAGCTATCCAGATCGAGCCTACCAGCAGTTCCGGATTCAAGTCTGACTGAGGCAGCAGGCACGTCCCTTCCAAATCTCCACGAATTCCCCACCGTTCCTCCTGCTTGGACGTAAGGTTGGTTGTCTGGGACTTTAATGCAAAATCCCACCCCACCACATCTTCTACCTGGATCGAGGCCACCAGAAGGTCCGGACACCAGATGGACTGAGGCTGCAGGTGCAACCCTTCAGCATCTTCACGCATTCTCCACCAGTCCTCCTCCTTGGACCCCAGGTTGGTTGTCTGGGTCTTTAAGGGGAACTCCCACCCCAACCCACCTGCAATCCTGATCGAACCGGCCAGAAGTTCGGGACACAAGGAGGACTGAGGCTACAGTCCTGACACTTCCAAATCTCTACACATCCCCACCGTTTCTCCTACTTGGACTGTAGGATGGTTGTCTGTTACTTTAAGGCGAACTACCATGCCACCCTACCTGCAATCCAGATCGAGCTGGCCAGCAATTCCGTACAACAAGCAGACTGAGGCTGCAGGTCTGACCCTTCCAAATTCCATGCATTCCCCACCCATCCTCCTTCTTGGAACCAAGGTTGGTTGTCTGTGTCTTTAAGGGGAACTCCCACCCCATACCACCTGCAATATGGATCAAGCTGACAAGCAGTTCTGGACACCAGGCAGACTGAGGCTGCAGGCCCAACCCTTCCGAATCTCCACACATTCCTCACCGTTTGTCTTCTTGGATCCCAGGTTGAATTTCTCGAACTTTAAGATGAACTCCTGCCCCACCCCACCTGTAATTAAGAATGAGTCAACCAACAGTTCCGGACAACAGGTGGACTGAGGCTGCAGGCCCGACCCTTCTGAATCTCCATGAATCCCCATTGTTCATTCTGCTTGGACCCCAGGTTGGTTGTCTTATACTTTAAGGTGAACTCCAACCCCACCTGACCTGCAATCTGGATAGAGCTGGCCAACAGTTCCGGACACCAGGTGGACTGAGGCTGAAGGCCAAACCACTTCAAATCTCCAAGCATTCCCTCCGGTCCTCCTCCTCAGACCCCAGGTTTGTTGTCTGGAACTTTAAAGCAAACTCCCACCCCACCCCACCTGCTATCCAGATCGAGCCAGCCTGCAGTTCTTGACACCAGGCGGACAGAAGCTGAAGGCATGTCCCTTCTGAATCTCCACACATTCCCCACCGTTCCTTTTCCTTGGACCCCAGTTTGGTTGTCTGGGACTTTAAGGCGAACTCTCACCCCACCCCACCTGCAATCTGGATTGAGCCATCCAGCAGTTCGGGACACCAGGCAGACTGAGACTGCAGGCCCGACCCATACGAAACTGCACGCTTCCCCACCGTTTCTCCTTCTTGGACCCCAGGTTGGTTGTCTAGGTCATTTTGGGGAACTCCCATGCCACCACACCTGCAATCCCGATCAACTCAGCCAGAAGTTCCAGACAGCAGGCAAACTGCGGCTACAGACCCAACCCTTTCAAATCTCCAGGCATCCCCACCATTTTTTCCTCCTTGGACCGCAAGTTTGTAGTCTGGGATTTTAAGGCGAACTATCACCCCACCCCACCTGCAATCCTGATCGAGCTGGTCAGAAGTTCCAGACACCAGGCAAACTGAGGCTGCAGGCCCAACCCTTCCGAATCTCCACACGTTCCCCACCATTCCTCCTCCTTGGCCCCAGATTGGTTGTCAACTCCCAACCCACACCAACTTCAATCTGGATCAAGGTCGCCAGCAGATCTGGACACCAGGTGGACTGAGTCTGTAGGCCCGACCATAGCAAATTTCCCCGCATCCCCACCATTCCTACTCTTTTGACCCCATGTCACTGTAAAGGACGTTAAGGCAAATTCCCACCCCACCCCACCTGTATTCCGATTCGAGGCCACCAGCAGTTTTGGAAACCAGGAAGACTGAGGCTGCAGGCCTGACACTTCTGAATCTCCATGCCTCTCCACCGTTCCTCCTCTTTGGACCATAGGTTTGTTGTCTAGGACGTTAAGGCAAACTTCCACCCCACCCCACCTGTAATCTGGATCAAGCCGGCCAGCAGTTCCAGACAGCAGGCAGACTGAGGCTGCTCACTTGTGAATCCCCACGCATCCCCACCATTCCTCTTCCTTTGACAAAGGTTGACTATAAGGGAATTTAAGGCAAACTCACACCCTATCCCACCTGCCATCTGGATCAAGTCCACCAGCAGTTCTGGAAACCAGGTGGACTGAGGCTGCAGGCCTGACCCTTCTGAATCTCCATGCCTCCCCACCGTTCCTCCTCCTTGGACCACAGGTTTCTTGTCTGGGATGTTAAGGCAAACTTCCATTCCACCCCACCTGCAATCCAGATCAAGCTGGCCAGCAGTTCCAGACACCAGGCGCATTGAGTCTGCAGGACTGACCCTTCCAAATCACCACACATGCCCACTGTTCCTCCTCCTTGGATCCCAGGTTGGTTGTCTGGAACTTTAAGGTGAAATCCCACCACACCCCACCTGCAATCCTGATTGAGCCAGCCAGCCGTTCCGGACAACAGGCGGACTGATACTGCAGGTCCTACCCTTTTGTATATCCATGCATTCTCCGTTCCTCCTCCTTGGACCCCAGGTTGGTTGTCAGTGTCTTTAAGGGGAACTCTCACCCCACACCACCTGCAATATGAATCAATCTGAAAAGCAGTTCTGGACACCAAGGCCACTGAGGCTGCAGGTCCGACCCTTCCGAATGTCCCCTCATTCCCCACCATTCCCCCTCCTTGGATCCCAGGTTGGTTGTCTGGTACTTTAAGGCAAACTCCTACCCCACCCCACCTGCCAACCAGATCGAGCCAGCCAGCAGTTTCCTACACCAGGCAGACTGAGGCTTCAGGCCCAACCCTTCCAAATCTCTTCGCATACTTAGCATTCCTCCTCCTTCGACCCCAGTTTGGTTGTCTGGGACTTTAAGGCCAACTCCCACCCCATTTCTCCAGCAATAAGGACCAAGCCGGCCATCAGTTCCTGACACCAAGAGGACTGAGGCTGCAGGACCAACCCTTCCGAATCTCCACGGATTTTTCTCTGATCCTCCTCCTTGAACCCCAGGTTGGTTGTCTGTGTCTTTAAGGGGAACTCCCTCCCCATACCACCTGCAATATGGATCAAGCTGACAAGCAGTTCTGGATACCAGGCAGGCTGAGGCTGCATGCGCGATCCTTCCGAATCTCTATGCATTCCTCACCATTCGCCCTCCTTGGATCCCACGTTGGTTTTCTCAGACTTTAAGATGAACTCCCACCCCACCCCACCTGCAATCTGGATCGAGTCGGCCAACAGTTTCAGACACCAGGCAGACTGAGGATGCAGGCCCAACCCTTCCAAATCTCCACTCATCCCCACCATTCCTTCTGCTTGGACCCCAGGTTGGTTGTCTCATACTTTAAAGTGAACTCCCACCCCACCCGACCTGTGATCTGGATTGAGCTAGCCAACAGTTCTGGTCACCAAGAGGACTGAGGCAGCAGGCCCGACCGACCATTTAGAATCTCCACGCATTTCCACCATTCCTCCTTCTTGTACTCCAGGTTGGTTGTCTGGGCCTTTAATGTGAACTCCCACTCCATCCCTCCCATAATTCGATATGAGCTGGCCAGCCATCCCGGATACCAGGTGGTTTGAGGCTGCAGGCCTGACCTTTCCGAATCTCCACGCATCCCCACTCTTTCTCCTCCTTGGAACACAGGTTGATTTTCTGGGACTTTAAGGTGAACTCCCAGCCCACAACACGTGCAATCTGGATAGAGCTGGCCATCAGTTCCGGATACCAGGCAGACTGAGGCTGCAGGCCCCAACCTACCAAATCTCCTAGAATCCCCATTGTTCCTCCTCTTTGGACCCCAGATTGGTTGTCTAGGACTTTAAGATAAATCCCACTTTCACCTTCCCACAATCCAGATCAAGCTGGCCAGCAGTTCTGGCCAAAAATGCGGCCTGGGGCTGCAGGCCTGACCCCTCCGAATCTCCACACCTCCCCACCGCTCCTTCTCCAGAGACCCCAGGCTGGTTGTCTGGGACTATAAGGTGAACTCCCAACCCGCCTTACTTGCACTCTGGATCGATCCAGCCAGCAGTTCTGGACACCAGGCATACTGAAGCTGTAGGCCCTATCCTTCCGAATCTCCATGCATCTCGAACATTCCTCCTCCTTGTACCCCAGGTTGGTTGTCTGTGACTTGAAGGTGAACTCCCACCACACCCTACTGGCAATCTGGGTCGAGCTGGCCAGCAGTTCAGGACACCCGGTGAACTGGGGCTGCAGGCCTGAATGTTCTGTGTCTCCACGCATCCCCACCGTTCCTCTTCCTTGGACCACAGGTTGGTTGTCTGGGACTTTAAGGCGAACTCCCACCCCACAACACCCACAATCCAGATCAACCTGGCCATCAGTTCCAGACACCATGTTTACTGAGGCTGCAGGCCCGACCCTTCCGAATCTCCACGCATTCCTCCTCCTTGGATGCCAGGTTGGTTGTCTGGGACTTTAAGGTGAACTTCCGCCCCGCTCCTCCCGCAATCTGGATCTAGCATGCCAGCAGTTCCGGACACCAGGCAGACTGAGACTGCAGGCCCGACCCTTTCGTATCTACATGAATTTCCACTGTTCCTTCTTCATGGAACCCAGGTTGGTTGTCTAGGACTTTAAGGCAAACTCCCACCCTGCACCTCCCACAATCCTGTTCGAGCCAGCCAGCAGTTCCGGACACCAGGCAGACTGAGACTGCAGGCCCGACCCTTCCGAATCTCCACGCCTCCCCACTGTTCCTTCTCCTTGGACTCCAGGCTGGTTGCCTGGCAATTTAAGGTGAACACCCACCCCTGCCTTACACACAATCCGGATCGATCAGGCCAGCAATTCCTGACACCAGGTGCATTTAGGCTGCAGGCCCGAAGCTTCCAAATCTCCACTCATCCCTACCGTTTCTCCTCCTTTGACCCCAGGTTGGTTGTCTGCGACTTTAAGGTGAACTCCCACCCCAACCCACCCGCAATCCAGATCGAGCTGGCCAGCAGTTCTGGACACCAGCCAGACTGAGGCTGCAGGTCTGACACTTCCAAATCACCACGCATTCCTACCATTCCTCCTCTTTGGACCCCAGGTTGGTTGTCTGGGACTTTAAGATGAACTCCCACTCCGCCTTACCTGAAATCTGGATCGATCTGGGCAGCAGTTCCAGACACCAGGTAGACTGAGGCTGCAGACCTAACTTTTCCAAATCTCCACACCCAGACTGAGGCTGCAGGTCTGACACTTCCAAATCACCACGCATTCCTACCATTCCTCCTCTTTGGACCCCAGGTTGGTTGTCTGGGACTTTAAGATGAACTCCCACTCCGCCTTACCTGAAATCTGGATCGATCTGGGCAGCAGTTCCAGACACCAGGTAGACTGAGGCTGCAGACCTAACTTTTCCAAATCTCCACACATCCACACCATTCCTTCTCCTTGAGTCCCAGGTTGGTTGTCTGGGACTTTAAGACGAACTACCACCCCATCCTCCAGCAATCCGTATCGAGCCGTCCAGCAGTTCCCAACACCAGGTGGACTGAGCCTGTTGGCCCCACCCTTCTGAATCTCCACACATCCCTACTGTTCCTCCTCCTTGAATCCCAGGTTGATTGCCTTGGACTTTATTTTTTTTTTTTTTTTTTTTTTTT
>NW_006159481.1:718712-726622 GCF_000334495.1 Tupaia belangeri chinensis | reverse complement strand
CTCCTCCATTCTCCTCTCGAGATCTTGGGCACGCATGCACTCGCACCCAGCGTGAGTTCTAAGCCACCGGGTCCGGGACACAAACCGCGGTCAACGATGTGGGAGTCCAGCAACATAGCCATTATGCTAATTGCTCGTTCCCAATTGTCTCGGTCTTTATATGGTGAACTCCCACCCCACCCCACCCTCAATACAGAATGAGCCAGCTAGCAGTTCCTGACACCAGTTGGACTGACGTTACAGGTCTGACCCTTCCAAATCTCCACACATCCCCTCTGTTCTTTCTACTTGGAACCCAGGTTGGTTTTCTGGGACTTTAAGGTGAACTTCTACACCACCCCTGCTGCGAACAAATCTAGCATTCCAGCAGTTCCATACACCAGGTGGACTGAGGCTACAGAACCGACCCTATCAAATCTATATGAATTTCCACCGTTCCTTCTCCTTGGAACCCAGATTGGTTGTCTGGGACTTTAAGGCATACTCCTACCCCAACCTGTCCGCAATCTGGATCAAGCTGGCTGGCAGTTCTGGACACCAGGCGGACTGAGGCTGCAGGACCAACCTTTCCGAATCTCCATGCATCCCCACCATTCCTCCTCCTTGGACCCCATGTTCATTGTCTGGGACTTTCAGGCATACTCTCACCCCGCCTCACCCATCTGTATCAAGATGACCAGCAATTATGGACATCAGGTGGACAGAGGCTGCAGGACAAACCCTTCCAAACCTCCATGCATCCCAAGAGTTCCTTCTCCTTGGAACACCGATTGGTTGTCTGGGACTTTAAGCTGAACTCCCACCCCACCCCACCCACAATCTGAATGGAGCCGGCCAGCAGTTCCGTAAAGGAGGAGGATTAAGGCTGAAGCATGACCCTTCCAAATCTCCACACATCCCCACTGTTCCTTTTCCTTAGACCCCAGGTTGGTTGTCTGGGACTTTAAGGCAAACTACCATCCCGCCCCTCCCGCAATCCAGATCCAGCCGGCCAGCAGTTCCGTAAAGGAGGAGGATTAAGGCTGAAGCATGACCCTTCCAAATCTCCACACATCCCCACTGTTCCTTTTCCTTAGACCCCAGGTTGGTTGTCAGGGACTTTAAGATGAACTCCCACAATGCCTTACCCACAATCCAGATTGAGCCAGACAGCAGTTCCAGACTGAGGCTACAGGCCTGACCATTCCAAATTTCCTTGCATCCCCACCGTTCCTTCTCTTTGGACTCCAAGTTGGCTGTCTGAAACTTTAAGATGAACTCCCACCCCAACCCACCTGCAATCCAGATTGAGCCGGCCAGCAGATCTGGATATAAGGTGGGCTGAGACTGCAGGCACAACCCTTTCAAATCTCCTTGAATCCCCATCGTTCCTCCAAGCCACCTGCAATCTGGATCAATCCTGGCAGCTGTTTTGGATACCTGGTGGACAGAGGCTGCAAGCTCGACCTTTCCAAATCTCCACGAATCCCCACTGTTCCTCCTTCTTGTACCCCAGGTTGGTTGTCTGGGACTTTAAGGCAAACTCTTACCTTATCCCACCAGCAATATGGATCAGGTTGGCCAGCTGATCCATACACCAGCTGGACTGAGGCCTCAGGGCCGAACCTTTTGATTCTCCCTGCATTCCCACCTTTCCTCCTCCTTGGTCCCCTAGTTGGTTATCTGGGACTTTAAGGCTTTTTTTCCGGCAATATGGATAAAGTAAGCCAGCAGTTCTGGAGACCAGGAGGACTGAGGCTGCAGGCCCGAAACTTCCAAATTTCCACACATCTACACTGTTCCTCCTCCTTGGACTCCTGGTTGGTTGACTGGGTCTTTAATGTGAACTCCCACCCCACCCCACCCACAATCTGGATGGAGCCGGCCAGCAGCTGCAGATACCTGGCAGACTGAGGCTGCAGGTCCGACCCTTCCAAATCTCCACTCATCCCCTCCGTCCCTCCTTCTTGGACCCCAGGTTGGTTGTCTGGGACTTTAAGGTGACCCCCCCCCCCCCCCCCCCCCCCCCCCCCC
This sequence comes from Tupaia belangeri chinensis, assembly GCF_000334495.1. Lineage (NCBI taxonomy): Eukaryota > Metazoa > Chordata > Mammalia > Scandentia > Tupaiidae > Tupaia > Tupaia belangeri. Next base: position 724,609 of record NW_006159481.1, on the reverse strand, counting down.
CCCCCCCCCCCCCCCCCCCCCCCCCACCCACAATCTGGATGGAGCCGGCCAGCAGCTGCAGATACCTGGCAGACTGAGGCTGCAGGTCCGACCCTTCCAAATCTCCACTCATCCCCTCCGTCCCTCCTTCTTGGACCCCAGGTTGGTTGTCTGGGACTTTAAGGTGAACTCTCACGCCACCCCACCCACAATCTGGATGGAGCCGGCCAGCAGCTGCAGATACCTGGCAGACTGAGGCTGCAGGACCAACCTTTCCGATTCTCCATGGAATCCCCACTGTTCCTTCTTCTTGGAACTCAGGCTGGTTGTATGGGACTTTAAAGCAAACTACCATCTCACCCCTCCCACAATCCAGATCGAGCCAGCCAGCAGTTCCGGACACCAGGAGGATTGAGGCTGCAGGACCAACCTTTCCGATTGTCCACGAATCCCCACTGTTCCTTCTTCTTGGAACTCAGGTTGGTTGTATGGGACTTTAAGGCAAACTACCGTCCTACCCCTCCTGCAATCCAGATCGAGCCAGTCAGCAGTTCTGGACACCAGGAGGACTGAGGCTAAAGACTGACCCTTTAGAATCTTCATGCATCCCCTCCATTCCTCATCCTGGGACCCCAGATTGGTTGTCTGGGGCTTTAAGGCAAACTTCCACCCCGCCCTTTCTGTAATCCTGATCGAGCATGAGAGCACTTCCGGATACCAGGTGGACTGAGGCTGCAGGCCTAACCCTTTCAAATCTACATGAATTTCTACCATTCTTTCTCCTTGGACCCCAGGTTGGTTGTCTGGAACTTTAAGTTGCACTCCTACCCCACCCCACCCACAATCCAGATTGAGCCGGCCAGCTGTTCTGGACACCAGGTGAACTGAGGCTGCAGGATCGACCCTCCCGATTCTCCACTCATCTCCTCCATTCCTTCTTCTTGGACCCCAGGATGGTTGTCTGGGACATTAAGGTGAACTCCCAACCAGTCCTTCCCACAATGCAGAACAAGCTGGCCAGCAGTTGTGGATACCAGGTGGACTTATTCTGCAGGACCAACCCTTCTGAATCTCCACACCTCCCTACCATTTCTTCTCCTTGGAAACCATGCTGGTTGTCTGGGACTTTAAGCTGAATTCTAACCCCACCCCTCCCGCAATCTTGATCGAGCCGGCCAGCAGTACTGGACCCCAGGTAGACTGAGGCTGCAGGACCGACCCTTCCGAATATCCATGCATCCCATGAGTTCCTTCTCCTTGCAACCCAGGTTGGATGTCTGGGACTTTAAGGAGAACTCCTACCCTGTATTACTTGCAATCCTGATCGATCTGGGCAGCAGTTGCAGACACCAGGTGAACTGAATCTGCTGGCCTGAACTTTCCAAATCTCCACGCATCCCCACCGTTCCTCCTCTTTGGACCCTAGGTTGGTTGTCTGGGTCTTTAAGGTGAACTCCCACCCCACCCCACCTGCAATCCGGATCGAGCGGGCCGGCAGTTCCAGACACTAGGCCGATTGAGGCTGCAGGCCTGACCCAACCGAATCTCCATGCATCCCACCATTCCTCTTCTTTGGACCCCAGGTTCATTGTCTCAGACTCCCACCCACTCCAATCTCAATATGGATCAAGCCGGCTAGCAGTTCCTGACACCAGGAAGACTGTGGCTGCAGGTCCGACCCTTAGAATCTCCACGCATCCCTTCTGTTCCTCCTCCTTGGAACACAGGTCTGGGACTTTAAGAACTCAAACCCCACCCCACCCAAAATTTGGATAGAGCCGGCCGGCATTTTTGGACACCAGGTGGACTGAGCATGAAGACCTGACCCTTCTGAACTTCCACGCCTCCCCACCAATCCTTCTCCTTGTATCCCATGCTGGTTGTCTGGGACTTTAAGATAAACTCCCACCATGCCTTTCCTGCAATCCGGATCTATTGGGCCAGCAGTTGCAGATACCAGGTGGACTTAGTCTGCAGGCCTGAACATTCCGAATCTGCACGCATCCCAACCGTTCCTCCTCCTTGAACCCCAGGTTTGTTGTCTGGGACTTTAAGGTGAATTCCCACCCCACCCCACCTGCAATTCGGATTAAGCTGACCAACAGTTCCCGACACAGGGTGGACTGAGGTTGCAGGCCCCACCCTTCCTAATCTCCACACATACACACCGTTTCTCCCTCTTGGACTCCACTTTGGTTGTTCGGACTTTAAGGTGAACTCCCACTCCACCCCACCAGTAGTACGGATTGAGCCGGCCAGCAGTTCCAGACACCAGATGAACTGAGGCTGCGGGCACGATCCTTTGGAATCTCCACGCATCCCAACCTTTCCTTCTCCTTGGACCCCAGGTTGGTTGTTTGGGATTGTAAGATGAACTCCCACCCCACCCCACCCACAATTTGGATCGAGCTGGTCAGCAGTTCTGGACACCAGGCGGACTGAGGCAGCAGGCCCTACCCTTCCGAATCTCCACACATCCTCACCATTTCTTCTCCTTGTACCGCAGTTTGATTGTCTGAGATGTTAGGGTGAACTCCCACCCCACTCCACCCACAATCCAGATCGAGCCAGCCAGCAGTTCCAGACACTGAGTGGACTGAGGCTGCAGGCCTGATCCTTCCGAATCTCCACTCATCTGCACCTTTCCTTCTCCTAGTACCCCAGTTGCTTGTCTGGGACTTTAAGGTGAACTCCCACACCACACCACCCACAATTCGGATCGAGCTGGCCAGCAGTTCCAGTCACCAGGCGAACTGTGGCTCCAGCCCGACCCTTCAGAATATTCACGCATCCCCACCGTTTTCCTCCTTGGACCCCAGGTTGGATGCCTGGGACTTTATGGCGAAATCCCACCCCGTCCCACCTGCAATCCGGATAGAGCGGCCAGCAGTTCCAGACACCAGGCGGACTAAGGCTGCAGGCCCAACCCTTCCGAAATTCCATGATCCCCACTGTTCCTTCTCCTGGGACCCCATGTTGATTCTCTGGGACTTTATGGTGAATTCCCACCCCACCCCTTTTGCAAACTAGATCAAGCCAGCAAGCAGTTTCTGACACCAGGAGGATTGAGACTTCAGGCCCGAACCTTCTGAATCTCCATGCATCCTTACCATTCCTCCTCTTTTGACTGCAGGTTGGTTTTCTGGGAATTTAAGGCCATCTCCCACACTGTCCCTCCCGCAATCCTGATCAAGCCGGCCAGCAGTTCCGGACACAAGGCGGACTGAGGCTGCAGGTTCGACCTTTCCAAATCTCCACGCATTCCCACCGTTACTTCCCCTTTGACCCCAGTTTTGTTGTCTGAGATTTCAAGGCTAACTCCCACCCTGCACCTTCCATTTTCTGGATCGAGCCAGATAGCAGTTCTGAACACCAGGCGGACTGAAGCTGAAGGCCCGACTCTTCCAAATCTCCACGCATCCCCACCGTTCCTTCTCCTTGGACCCCAGGTTAGTTGTCTAGGATTTTAAGGTGAACTCCCACCCCACCCAACCCAGAATTCAGATTGAGATGGCCAGCAGTTCTGGACGCCAGGTGGCCTGATGCTGGAGGCCTGACCATTCTGAAATTCCACACATCCCCACTGTTCCTTCTTCTTGGGACCCAGGTTGGTTGTCTGGGATTTTAAGGCAAACTCCCACTCCACCCTATCCACAATCCGGATCAAACCAGCCAGCTGTTCCAGATACCAGGTGGACTGGAGATGCAGTCCTGACCTTTTCAAATTTCCATGCATCCACACTGTTCCTCCTCCTTGGACCCTGGGTTGGTTGTCTGAGACTTTAAGGTGAACTCTCAGCCCACATCTCCCAAAAATCCAGATCGAGCTGGCCAGTAGTTCTGGACCCCAGAGGGACTGAGGCTGCAGGCCTGACCCTTCTGAATCTCCAGGCCTTCCCATGATTCTTTCTCCTTGGACCCCAGGTTGGTTGTCTGCGACTTTAAGGTGATCTCCCACTCCACCCCTCCCACATTCTGGATCTAGCCGGTCAGCATTTCCAGACACCAGGCAGTCTGAAGCTGTAGGCCCAACCCTTCTGAATCTCCATGAATCCCCAGTGTTCCTCGTCCTTGGACCACAGGAATTTTGTCTGTGACTTTAAGGTGAACTCCCACCCTGAACCTCCTGCAATTTGGATCAAGCCGGCAAGCAGTTCCGGAGACCAGGTGGACAGATGCTGCAGGTCCAACCCTTCTGAATCTCCACGCATCCCCACCATTCCTCCTCCTTGGACCCCAGGTTAGTTGTTTTGGACTTTAAGGTAAACTCCCACTCCACCCCACCTGCTATTCTGATCATTCCAGCCAGCAGTTCCAGACACCAGGTGGACAGAGGTTTCAGGCACGTCCCTTCCGAATCTCCATGCATTCACCACCGTAACTTCTCCTTGGACCCCAGGTTGGTTTTCTGGGAATTTAAGGTGAACTCCCATCCTGAATGTCCCACAATTTGGATTGACCAGCCAGCAGTTCCAGACACTAGGCAGACCGAGCCTGCAATGGGGAAATGCCAAGTTACTTACAAAGGTCACCCCATCAGGCTAACATCAGATCTCTCAGCAGAAACAATGCAGGAAAGATAAGAATGGGGAAGCATAGTCAAAGTGTTGAGTGAAAAACAATTTCAACCAAGAATACTATACCTGGCAAAATTATCTTTCATATGGGAAAAAAAGATAAAAACATTCTCAAATAAACAAAATTTGAAGGAATTTACCAACTCCAGGCAAGCTCTTCAAGAGGTTCTGAAGGGAGTAGTATACCAGGAAAACTAAAAAATCAGAGACACTTAGATGAGAACAAAAAACAACCAAGAAAATGGCTCACTTAAAGATAGGATCAGGTACAGAAATATTGATAATTGCATTGAAAGTCAGTGAATTAAATTCTACATTTAAGAGACATAGACTGGCTGAATGGATAAGAAACAGAAACCCTCTATCTTTTGCTTACAAGAAACTCACCTTATGGATAAAGACATACATACACTAAAAGTCAAGGGCTGGAAAAAGGTATTCCATGTAAATGGAAATCAAAAAAAGGCTGGAGTAGTGATATTGATCTCAGACAAAATAGATTTCAAGTCAAAGACTAGGAAGATACAAAGAAGGGCATTATATAATAGTAAATGGGGTAATCCAGCAAGAAGACATAACCCTTATAAATATCTACACACCCAACTCAGGTGCACCTAAATATGTGAAGGAAAGACTGCTTGAGCTAAAAGGAGAGATAGGGAGAAACCCTATAATTGTTGGAGGTCTGAACACCCCATTATCTCCTATAGACAGATCTTCTAAACAGAAAATAAATAAATATGGGTCTTAAGTGATACTATAAATGGAATGGGCTTGACAGATATCTATAGAACTTTCCACCCTACATCCACAACATATATATTTTTCTCACCCCAACATGGAACCTTTTCAAAGATAGATCATGTATTAGGACAAATCAAGCCTTTACATATTCAAATGCATAGAAACTATATCCAGCATCTTCTCTGACCATGATGGTATTAAACTCAGATTAATTTCAAGAAACAACCCCGAAAATACACGAATACATGGAGACTGAACAGCCTACTTCTGAATGACTTCTTCACTATTGAAGAAATTAAGGCTGAAATAGAAAAAAATTATGGAAACAAGTGATAATGACTACACAAGTGTTCAGAATCTATGGGACACAGAAAAAGCAGTCATAAGAGGGAAATTCATAGCAATTAGTGCACATAAGAAAAAGATGGAAAGATGGCAAGTAGATAACTTATCATCATACCTCAGAGAATTGGAAAAACAACAACAAACAAACCCCAAAAATGTCAGGCAAAAAGAAATAATAAAGGTTCAAGCAGAAATAAATGAAATAGAAAATAAACAAATCATACAGAAAATAAATGAAAGCAAAAGCTGTTT
>NW_006159481.1:701748-718339 GCF_000334495.1 Tupaia belangeri chinensis | reverse complement strand
AAACCCCTATCATACAAAAATTATTTTAAAGATTCAAAAGGAAGAAAACCTTCCAAATTCATTTTATGAAGCCACCATAATCCTCATCCCCAAAACAGATAAGGCCATGACAAAAAAGGAAAACTACAGACCAATATCATTGATGAATATAGATGCAAAAACTCTCAACAAGATACTCACAAATCCTATCCATCAGCACATAACAAAGATCATTCATAACAACCAGGTAGGATTTATACAAGGGATGCAAGTGTGGTTCAATGTACGCAAGACCATAAACGTAATACACCACATTAACAGAAAGAAAGATAAAAACCATATGATCATCTCAATTGTTGCAGAGAAAGCATTTGATTAAGGATTTTTGTAGAAACTTATTTAGGACTTTGATGGAGGACAGAATAGGGAACATTGCAGCCTTGGGATGGAGCGCTGAGGCGCTTCCCCTGACTACTTCTCCTGGGAAGGAGAAGGCCTGGCTCACTCAGGAGCACCTGGCACATGAGAGGTGACCCTGGTTTTCCGTAAGCACAATTCTTATTTAACCCCCTTGCTGAGCCGTTTTCTAGTGCTCTGTGTTTCCAGATTTCTTGATTGTTCCTTTACTCCTGAAACCTTTGGATCTTTTGTGTTATCTTTATATATTTTTAATGTTAATTTCGGGATTATGTCAATGATTTTGTGTCAGAAGCTACCTTAAGTCAGGATAATTCTAGTATACGGGAAATCCCTCAAGGCAAAGATAAAAATGTGTTTTCTTACATTGGCATGTTAATAGGAGATACTTAACAAGTAAGAAACCACACAAATCATAAAATACCCAGGGTTACAGAGAACATCACACTAGTTCAGGGTACTCTATACCACATGCGAGAGATAGTTCATCATATCAGGGGAATAGAGACAAAGTGGGGATGTGGACAGAGGTGGCTGCAGCCGTGCAAGGTGGTGTCTGATGGATTCAAGCTTAATCAATGAACTCCAATAATCTGACTATGTCTGGATGTCCTCTTACTTCTTGCTGAGTGGACCATAACAGAACCTTCCCACGTGGACTGCCTCCCAGAGCATCAGGTTTCCCTGCTGTACCCCCACACACTGGTCCTGGCAGTGTCTGATGTTGATGGATTCTAACAGAAAGTTACACAGTCTCCCCTTAGACCAGATTTTCATTACAGTCACAATGATCCTCTGCAGCTTATGTTTGATTGCTCATTGGATCATGTATCTTGGTAGTTCAAAGACATTTTCCCCCAGTTAATCTTGATACTTGCAGGAATGAAAGACTTCATTATTAAATTAATTTTCAATATCTGTAAGAGCGAGATTTGGCTTTTCAATTTTCTTTGCTATGATGATAATTGTATGTCATTACCATTTATTATCTCAGTATGTTGAAAGTTATTAAAGTCTACTTGTTATAAAACATGAGAGGGAATCAGTGATCTGCTACATTTGTAATCAGCTGCGCTACACAGGGAGAATCCACTGGCTGGATGATACATACTTGTATACTTACTAATAGACACATGTGTACTTACATGTTCATATGCTGCGCTGTGCCTGGAGTTCAGGCAAAAGACGGTGAAACTTGAACAGTGACAGTCAGATGCACCACCACCCTCTGCGGCCTCGGGTCTGGCTGATGTGTTTTCATGTAGATTGCTGCTAAGTTACTGTGACTGTGGGCAGGGTTCTGAGTACCATGGTTTCAACTTTCTGCCCTTTCTGAGTATTCTACAATATGGAGGTTCCTCAAATATCTACAAATAGAACTACCATAGCAATCCCACTACTGGGTATTTATCCAAAGACTTAATGCTCAGTCAGAATAGTGCTTGCACATTAATGTTTATTTCAGCATTATTCACAATTGCAAAGACATGGAACCAACCTAAATGTCCACACACCGATGAATGGATTGGAAAAGTATGGGAAAAGTATGGTATATATACTCTATGGAATACTACTCAGCCATAAAAATAACAAGGCCCTGGCATTTGAAAGTTGTCAGATATGGAGGATCTATTGCTGAGTGAAGTAAGCCAGGCTATGAAAGAAAGATATTGTATGCATCCACTCTATATACCGACTATCAGCACTCTATGGAAGAGATCAAAAAATTTTAGGACATAAAAGCAGTGAAGGTACTTAATGAGAATTGGACAGTGTGGAATGGGGGAGGTGAAGAAAAGAGGATAGACAAAGATAGCAAGAGAACAATAGAGAGGCAGGACGTTAGTGAGAAACAGATATTCTTATTAACTGTTGATTATGACATGTATAGTATTCTCAAATGGATTGGTCTGAGAAATATTTCATGATGGACAAAGTTTTTTACAAGCAAAACGAGAAATAGTGATTGACTGTTTAAAAAAATAGAATTATAATAATAATGATTGGGGAAAACATAGAAAAGATATTGAATGTTGAAGGTGGGAGATTAATGTCTCTGTGTTAACTGACATGCATGGCATTCCCTTTTGAAAAAGCATTGTAAGACACGGTAAAGTTATAAATAATCCAAAGTAATATAAAGAAGATTTTGATGATGATAATAATAAAAAAGAAGTTTCCACATGGCTCCAGCGAACTATTTATTGCTTGTGAAACAAGAAATGAAGAATTTCTACTGATAATTCAGCGTCCACCACACAAGCTAGTGGCGAAAGTGACCAGGCCTTCAGAGCAAGTTCCCTCATGTCTCCAGTGAACTAGGTATTGCAGAGCACATGAGAAATGAAGACTTTGAACTGATAATGAAGCCTCCAGCAATCAAGCTAGCAGCAGAATAGGCCAGCCCTTCTGAAGAAGGTTCCACAAGACACTACCAAAATAGGGATTGCAGGGCACACTAGAAATGAAGACTTTCTACTGATAATTCCGCTTCCAGCAACCAAGCTGGTGGCAGAAGATGCCAGATCTTCAGAAGAAGGTTCCACATGGCTCCAGCAAAGTAGGTATTGGAGGGGAATCTACTAATGAAGATTTTCCACTGATAATTCAGCCTGCAGCAAACAAGCTAGCGGCAGAAGAGGCCAGATCTTTAGAAGAAGGTTCCACATGGCTTCAGTGAACTAGGTATTTCAGGGCACATGAGAAGTGAAGATTTTCTACTGACAATTCATCCTCCAGAAAAAAAGCTATAAACAGATGTGGCCAGACTTTCAAAAGAATGTTCCACATGTCTCCAGTGTAAAAGGTAATGCAGGGCACATGAGAAATGAAGATCTTCTACTGATAATTCAGCCTCCAGCAAAGAAGCTAGCGGCACAATTAACCACCAATTTAGATGAAGGTTCCACATCGCTCCAGCAAAATAGGTATTGAAGGGCACAATAGAAATGAAAACTTTCTACTAATAATTCATCCTCCAGCAAACATTCAGCTGGCAGAAGAGGCCAGGCCTTCAGATAAAAGGTTTCACAAGGATCCAGCAAAGTAGGAATTGTAGAGAACATGACAAATGAACACTTTTTCCAGATAACTCAGCATCCAGCAAACAAGCTAGCGCCAGATGAGGCAAGGTCTTCAGAAGAAGGTTCTACATGGCTCCAGGAAAATAGGTATTGCACGGCACACTAGAAATGAAGACATTCTACTGATAATTCTGCCTCCAGCAATCAAGCTAGTGCCAGAAGATGCCAGGCCTTCAGAAGAAGCTTCCACATTGCTCTAGAAAACTAGGTATTGCAGGGGAATCTACTAATGAAGAGTTTCCACTGATAATTCAGGCTCCAGCAAACAACCTAGTAGCATAAGAGGCCAAATCATCAGAAGAAGGTTCCACATGGCTTCAGTGAACTAGGTATTGCAGGGCACATGAGAAATGAAGACTTTCTACTGACAATTCATCCTCAAAAAAACAACCTAGCAGCGGATGTGGCCAGGCCTTCAAAAGAAGGTTCCACATGTCTCCAGTGTAAAAGGTATTGCTGGACACATGAGAAATGAAAACCATCTACTGGTAATTCAGCCTCCAGCAAACAAGCTAGGGGCACAATTGTCCACCAATTCAGATGAAGTTTCCACATAGCTCTAGCGAAATAGGTATTGAAAGGCACACTAGAAATGAACACTTTGTAGTGATAATTCAGCCTCCAGCAAACATTCAAGCGGCAGAAGAGGCCAGGCCTTCAGAGGAAGGTTCCACATGGCTCCAGTGAACTAGGTATTGCAGGGCACACAAGAAATGAATACTTTCTACTGATAATTTAGCCTCCAGTAAACAATCTAGCAGCAGAATAGGTGAGCCCTTCAGAAGAAGGTTCCTCATGGCTCCAGTGAACTACGTATTGCAGGACACACTAGAAATGAAGAATTTCTACTGATAATTCAACCTCCAGCAACCTAGGTAGCACTCCAAGAGGCAAGGCCTTCAGAGGAAGGTTCCAGAAGGCACCAAAGCACTAGGTATTGCTGTGCACATGAGAAATAAATAATTTCTACTGATAATTCAGCCATCAGCAAACCAGCTAGTGGCAGAAGAGGCCAGGGATTCAGAAGAATGTTCCACATGGCTCCAGCGAACTAGGTATTACAGGGCACATGAGAAATGAATACTTTCTACTGTTAATTCAGCCTCCAGCAAACAAGCTAGATGCAGAAGAATTCAGACATTCAGAAGAAGGTTCCACATGGCTCCAGTGAACTAGGTATTTCAGGACAGTGAAGAATGGAGACTATCTACTGATAATTCAGCCTCCAGCAAACAAGGTAGTGGCAGAAGTGACCAGTCTTTCAGAAGAATTTTCAACATGGCTCCATAGAACTGGGTATTGCTGGGCAAACAATAAATGAAGACGTTCTACTGATAATTGAGCCTCCTGCAAACTAGCTAGTGGCAGAAGAGACAAGGCCTTCAGAAGAAGATTCCACAGGGCTCCAGCAAACTAGATATTGCAGGTGACTCTACTAATGAAGATTTTCCACTGATAATTCAGGTTTCAGCAAACAAGCTAGCTGCAGAAGAGTCCAGAACTTCAGAAGAAGGGTCCACATGGCTCCAGTGAAGTAGGTATTGCAGGGCACATGAGCAATGAAGACTTTCTATTGACAATTCATCCTTCAGCAAACAAGCTAGCAGCAGACATGGCCAGGCCTTCCAAAGATTGTTCCACATTTCTCTACTGTACTAGGTATTGCAGGGCACACGAGAAATGAAGACCTTCTATTGATAATTCAGCCTCCAGCAAACAAGTTGGCAGCAGAATAGGCCAGCCCTTCAGAAAAAGTTTCCTCATGGCTCCAATGAACTAGGCATGGCAGGGCACAAGACAAATTAAGACTTACTACTGATAATTCAAACTCCATCACACTAGGTTTCAGCCATAGAGGCCAGGCCTTCAGAGGAAGGTTCCACATGGCTCCAGCAAAATAGGTTTGCAGGGCACACAAGAAATAAAGACTTTCTACTGATAATTCAACCTCCTGCAAACAAGCTAGTGGTAGAAGAGGCCCAGCCTTCAGAAGAAGGTTCCACCTGTCTCCAGCATACTAGATATTGCAGGGCTCATGAGAAATGAAGACTTTCTACTGATAATTCAGCTTCCAGTCATCATGCTAGCGACAGAAGTGGCCAGACCTTCAGAAGAAACTTCCATATGGCTCCAGTGAACTATGTATTGCAGGGCACACTGGAAATTAAGACATTCTACTGATAATTCAGCCTCCAGCAAAAGAGCTTGTGCAGAAGATGCCAGGCCTTCAGAAGTTTCCACACATCTCCAGTGAATTAGGTATTGCAGGGCTTGTGAGAAATAAACACTTTCTACTGATAATTCAGCCTCCCACAAACAAGCTAGGGACACAAGAGGTCAACCCTTCAGATAAATGTTCCACAAGTCTCTAGTGAAATAGGTATTGTAGGGGACACTAGAAATGAACACTTTCTACTGATAATTCAGCCTCCTGTAAACATTCTAGTGGCCGAAGAGGCCTGTCCTTCAGAGGAAGTTTCCACAAGGCTCCAGCGAACTAGGAATTGTAGAGAACATGAGAAATGAACACTTTTTCCAGATAATGCAGCCTCCAGCAAACAAGCTAGCGGCAGAAGAGGACAGGCCTTCAGAAGAAGTTGCACATGGATCCAGCGAACTACGTATTGCAAGGCAATGAGAAATGAAGACTTTCTACTGCTTATTCAGCCTCTAGGAAACAAGATGGCAGAGGAAGGTGCCAGTCCTTCACAAGAATGTTCCACAAGGCTCCAGAGAACTAGGTATTGCCAGTCACATGAGAAATGAAGTCTTTCTACTGATAATTGGGCCTCGTGGAAACAAGCTAGTGTCAGAAGAGGCTAGACCTTCAGAAGAAGGTTCCACAGGGATCCAGCGAACTAGGTATTGCAGGACACACGAGAAATGAACACTTTCTACTGATAATTCAGCTTCCAGCATACAAGGTAATGGCAGAAGAGCCAGACCTTCAGAAGAAGGATACACGTGGCTCCAGTGAAATAAGTATTGCAGGACACACAAGAAATGAACACTTTTTCCTGATAATTCAGGCTCCAGTAAACCAGCTAGTGGATGAAGAGCCAGGCCTTCAGAGGATGGTTCTTCATGGCTCCAGTGAACTAGGTATTGCTGGGCACACAAGAAAAGAGACTTTCTACTAATAAAACAGCCTCCAGCTCACAAGGTAGTGTTAAGAAGAGACCAGGCCTTCCGAACAAGGTTACCCATATCTCCAGTGAACTAGATATTGCAGGGCTCATAAGAAATAAAGACTTTCCATGAATAATTCAGCCACCAGCAAAGAAGCTAGTGGCAGAAGGGGGCAGGCCTTCATAAGAAGGTTCCACGTGGCTCCAGCAAAATAGTTATTGCAGGGCACTTGACTAATGAAGACTTTTAACTGATAATTCAGGCTCGAGCAAACAAGCTAGCAGCAGAAGAGGCCAGACCTTCAGAAGGATACACATGACTCCAGCGAATTAGGTGTTACAGGGGACACAAGAAAAGAACACTTTCTATTGATAATTCAGTGTGCAGCAAACAAGCTAATAGTTGAATAGCCAGACCTTCAGAAGAAGGATACTCTTGGCTCTAGTGAACTGAGTATTGCAGGACACATGAGAAATGAACACTTTCTACTGATAATTCAGCCTCCAGAAAACAAGCTAAGGGCAAAAGAGGCCAGGCCTTCATAAGACTGATCCACAAGACTCCAGTGAACAAGGTATGGCAGAGCACACAAGAAATGAAGACTTTCTTCTGATAATTCAGCCTCCAGCAAAAAAGCAAGCGGCAGAAGAGGCCAGGTCTTCAGAAGAAGGTTCAACATGCCTACAGCGAACAACGTATTGCAAGGGCACCTGAGAAATACTTTCAATTGATAATTCAGCCTGCAGCGAACAAGCTAGCAGCACAGAGACCAGGCATTCAGAAGAAGGTTTCACATGTCCCCAGAGAACTGGGTATTGCAGGGCACATGAGACATGGAGACTTTCTAGTGATACTTCAGCCTCCAGCAAATAAGGTGGTGGCAGAAGAGGCCAGGCCTTCAAGAAGAAGGTCCACATGGATCCAGCGAACTATGTATTGCATGGCAATGAGAAATGAAAACTTTCAACTGCTAATTCAGCCTCCAGAAAACATGCTGGTGGAGGAAGGGGCCAGGTCTTTAGAAGAATGTTCCACATGGCTCCAGCAAACTAGGTATTGCAGGTCACAGGTGAAATGAAGACTTTCTGCAGATAATTGAGCTTCCTACAAACAAGCTAGTGCAGAAGAGGCCAGGCACAGGGCTCCAGCAACTAGGTATTGCAGGGAACACAAGAAATGAAGACTTTATGGTGATAATTTAGAATCCTGCAAACAAGGTAGTGGTAGTAGTCACTCGGCCTTCAGAAGAAGCTACTACATGGCTCCAGCAAATTAGTTCTTGCAGGGCACATGACTATTGAAGACTTTCTACAGATAATTTATGCTCGAGCAAACAAGGTAGCGGAAGAAGAGGCCAGGCCTTCAGAAGATTTCACATGGCTCCAGCGAATAATTTTTTGATTGGGTCTCAAGAAATGATGACTTTCTACTGAAAATTTAGCCTCCAGCACACAAGCTAGAGGCATAAGAGGCCAGACCTCTAGAACATGGTTCCCCATGTCTCCAGCAAACTAGGTATTGCAGACCACACGAGAAATGAAGACTTTCTTCTGATAAAGAAGCGTTCAGCAATGAAGCTAGTGGAAGAATAGGCCAGCCCTTCAGAAGATGGTTCCACAAGTCTCCAGCAAAATAGGTATTGCAGAGCATACTATAAATGAAGACTTACTGTTGATAATTCCATCTCTAGCCAATAAGCTAGTGGCTGAAGAGGTGAGGCCTTCAGAGGAATGTTTCACATGGCTCCAGCGAACTAAATATTACAGGGGACTCTACTAATGAAGATTTTCCACTGATAATTCAGGCTCCAGCATACAAGCTAGCTGTAGAAGAGTCCAGAACTTCAGAAGAAGCCTCCACATGGTTCCAGTGAACTTTTGGTATTGCAGGGCACATGAGAAATGAAGACTTTCTGCTGACAATTCATCATTCAGCAAGCAAGTTAGTAGCAGACATGGCCAGGTCTTCCAAAGATTGTCCCACATTTCTCCACCGTACTAGGTATTGCAGGGCACATGAGAAATGAAGACCTTCTATTGATAATTCAACCTCCAGCAGACAAGTTGGCTGCTGAAAATGCCACCCCTTCAGAAAAAGGTTCTTCATGGCTCAGGCGAAATAGGCATGGCAGGGCACATGAGAAATGAAGACTTTCTACTGAAAATTCAGCCTCCAGCACACAAGCTAGCAGTATATGAGACCAGGCCTCTAGAACATGGTTCCCCATGGCTCCAGCAAACTAGGTATCGCAGGGCACACTGGAAATGAAGACATTCTACTGAAAATTTAGCCTCCAGCAAAAAAGCTAGCAGCAGAATAGGCCTGTACTTTAGAAGCAGGTTCCACATGGCTCCAGGGAACTAGGTAATGCAGTTCACATGAGAGTGACACTTTCTACTGATAATTCAGCCTCTAGCGAACATGCTAGAGTCAGAAGAGGCCAGGCCTTCATAAGATGGTTCAACATATCTTCAGCAAACTAGGTATTACAGGGCACACGAGAAATGAAACCTTGCTACTGATAATTCAGCCTCCAGCAAACACGCTAGTGACAGAAGAGGCCAGGCCTTCAGAAGAAGTTTCCACAAGACTCCAGCCAACTATGTATTGCAGGGCACACAAGAAATGAACACTTTCTACAGATAATTCTGCCTCCAGCTTACAATCTTGTGGCAGAAGAGGCCAGGCCTTCCGGAGAAGGTTCCACATGGCACCCGTGAACTAAGTATTACAGGGCACATGAGAAATGAAAACTTTCTACTGATAATTCAGCCTCCTGCAAACCAGTTAGTGGCAGACGTGGCCAGGCCTTCAGAAGTTGTTTCAACATGGCTCCAGAGAACTAGATATTGCAGTGTACATGAGAAATGAACACTTTCTATATGTAATAAGGACTCCAGGAAACAATCTTGCAGCAGAAGATGTCACGCATTCAGAAGAAACTTCCATATGGCTCAAGCGAACTAGGTATTGCAGGGCACTCGTGAAATGAACACTTTATACTGATAATTCATCCTCCAGCAAACAAACTAGTGGCACCGGAGCCCAAGCCTTCAGATGAAATTTCCATATGGATCCAGCGAACTAGGCATTGCCGGGAATATGAGAAGTGAACACTTTCTATGGATAATTCAGCCTCCAGCTTACAATCTTGTGGCAGAAGAGGCCAGGCCTTCCAGAGAAGGTTCCACATGGCACCAGTGAACTAAGTATTACAGGGCACAGAAGAAATGTAAACTTTCTACTGGTAATTCAGCCTCCTGCAAACAGTCAAGCGGCAGACGTGGCCAGGCCTTCAGAAGTTTCAACATGGCTACAAAGAATTAGATATTGTAGTGTACATGAAAAATGAACACTTTCTACAGATAATAAGGACTCCAGGAAACAATCTTGCAGCAGAAGATGTCACGCATTCAGAAGAAACTTCCATATGGCTCAAGCGAACTAGGTATTGCAGGGCACTCAAGAAATGAACACTTTATACTGATAATTCATCCTCCAGCAAACAAACTAGTGGCACCGGAGCCCAAGCCTTCAGATGAAATTTCCATATGGATCCAGCGAACTAGGCATTGCCGGGAATATGAGAAGTGAACACTTTCTATGGATAATTCAGCCTCCAGCTTACAATCTTGTGGCAGAAGAGGCCAGGCCTTCCAGAGAAGGTTCCACATGGCACCAGTGAACTAAGTATTACAGGGCACAGAAGAAATGTAAACTTTCTACTGGTAATTCAGCCTCCTGCAAACAGTCAAGCGGCAGACGTGGCCAGGCCTTCAGAAGTTTCAACATGGCTACAAAGAATTAGATATTGTAGTGTACATGAAAAATGAACACTTTCTACAGATAATAAGGACTCCAGGAAACAATCTTGCAGCAGAAGATGTCACGCATTCAGAAGAAACTTCCATATGGCTCAAGAGAACTAGGTATTGCAGGGCACTCAAGAAATGAAGATTTTATACTGATAATTCATCCTCCAGCAAACAAACTAGTGGCACAGGAGCCCAGGCCTTCAGAAGAAAGTTCCATATGGATCCAGTGAACTAGGCATTGCCGGGAATATGAGAAGTGAACAATTTCTACTGATAATTCAGCCTTCCAGCAAACAAACAAGGGGCAGAAAAGGCCAGGCCTTCAGCTGAAGGGTCCACTTGGCTCCAGCGAACTAGGTATTGCAGGGCACATGAGAAATGAATACTTTCTACTGATAATTCAGCCTTCAGCAAACAAGCTAGTGGCAGGAGAGACCAGACCTTCAGAGGAAGGTTCCACATGGCTCCAGTAAAGTAGGTATTGCAGGGCACATGAGAAATGAACACTTTGTACTGAAAGTTCAGTCTACAGCAAACATTCTAGTGGAAGAAGTGGCCAGGCTTTCACAAGTAGTTTCCACATGCCTCCAGCCAACTAGGTATTGCAGGACACAAGAGAAATGAACACTTTGTACTGTTTATTCTACCTCCATGAAAATTGCTAGTGGCAGAAGAGGAGAAGCCATCAGAAGGTTACACATAGCTCCAGCGCACAAGGTATTCCATAGCATACAAGAAATGAAGACTTTCTACCGATTATTCAGCCTTCAGCAAACAAGCTAGTGGCAGAAGAGGCCAGGCCTTCAGAAGGAAGTTCCACATGTCTCAAGCAAAGTAGGCATTGCAGGGTGCATGAGTAATGAACACTTTCTACTTTTAATTCATTCTCATGCTGAAAAGCTAGTGTCAGAATAGGCCTGACCTTCAGATGAAGGTTCTACATTGCTCACCGAACTAGGTATTTCAGGTCTCATGAGAAATGAACACTTTTTACTGATTATTCTACCTCCAGCAAACAAGCTAGTGGCAAAAGAGGCCAGGCCTTCAGAAGAAGGTTCGACATGGCATTAGCAAACTAAGTATTGCAGGACACATAAGCAATGAAGACTTTCTACTTATTATTAAACGTCCAGCAAACAAGCTTGCAGCTAAGTGGCTAGGCCTTCAGAAAAATGTTCCATGTGGCTCCAGTGAACTAAGTATTGCAGTGGGAATGAGAAATGAACAATTTCTACTGATAAATCAGCCTCCAG
This sequence comes from Tupaia belangeri chinensis, assembly GCF_000334495.1. Lineage (NCBI taxonomy): Eukaryota > Metazoa > Chordata > Mammalia > Scandentia > Tupaiidae > Tupaia > Tupaia belangeri. Next base: position 706,663 of record NW_006159481.1, on the reverse strand, counting down.
CAAACATACTAGCAACAGAAGAGGCCAGTCCTTCAGAAGAAGTTTCCACAAGTCTCCAGCCAACTAGGTATTGCAGGGCACATGAGAAATGAACACATTCTATGGATACTTCAGCCTCCAGCTTATGATCTTGTGGCAGAAGAGGCCAGGCCTTCGGAAGAAGGTTCCACATGACACCCGTGAACTAGGTATTACAGGGCACACGAGAAATGAAAACGTTCTACTGATAACTCAGCCTCCTGCAAGCAATCTAGGGGCAAAAGAGGCCAGGCCTTCATAAGATTGATCTATATGATTCCAGTGAACAAGGTATGGCAGGGCATAGAGGAAATGAAGACTTTCTTCTGATAATTCAGCCTCCAGCAAAAAAGCTAGCGGCAGAAGAGACCAGGCCTTCAGAAGAAGGTTCCACATGCCTCCAGCGAATGAGGTATTGCAAGGGCACATGAGAAATAATACTTTCAATTGATAATTCAGCCTGCAGTGAACAAGCTAGCAGCACAAGAGACCAGGCATTCAGAAGAAGGTTCCACATGTCCCCTGCGAGTAGGTATTGCAGGGCACATGAGACATGAAGACATTCTAGTGATAATTCAGCCTCCAGCAAACAAGGTGGTGGCAGAAGAGGCCAGGCCTTCAGAAGAAGTTTCCACAGGGATTCAGAGAACTACGTATTACAAGGCAATGAGTAATGAAAACTTTCCAGTGCTAATTCAGCCTCCAGCAAACACACTGGTAGAGGAAGGGACCAAGCCTTTAGAAGAATGTTCCACATGGCTCCAGCAAACTAGGTATTGCAGGTCACATGAGAAATGAAGACTTTCTACTGATAATTGAGCCTCCTGCAAACAAGCTAGTGGCAGAAGAGACCAGGCCTTCAGAAGAAAGTTCCACAGGGCTCCAACAAACTAGGTATTGCAGGGCACACAAGAAATGAAGATTTTATGCTGATAATTTAGCCTCCTGCAAACAAGGTAGTGGCCTTCAGAAGAAGCTTCTACATGGCTCCAGTGAACTAGTTCTTGCAGGACACACAACTAATGAAGACTTTCTACAGATAATTCATGTTCGAGCAAACAAGCTAGTGGAAGAAGAGGCCAGGCCTTCAGAAGAAGATTTCACTTGGCTCCAGCGAATAATTTTTTGACTGGGTCTCAAGAAATGATGACTTTCTACTGAAAATTTAGCCTCCAGCACACAAGCCAGAGGCATAAGAGACCAGGACTCTAGAACATGGTTCCCCATGTCTCCAGCAAACTAGGTATTGCAGACCACATGAGAAATGAAGACTTTCTACTGATAAAGAAGCGTCCAGCCATGAAATTAGAGGCAGAATAGGCCAGCCCTTCAGAAGAGTTTTCCATAAGGCTCCAACAAAATAGGTATTGCAGAGCAGACTATAAATGAAGACCTTCTACTTATAATTCTGCCTCCAGCAATCTAGCTAGTGGCTGAAGAGATGAGGCCTTCAGAACAATGTTCCACATGGCTCCAGCAAACTAGGTATTGCAGGGGACTCTACTAATGAAGATTTTCCTTGTATTATTCAGGCTCCAGCAAACAAGCTAGCAGCAGAAGAGTCCAGAACTTCAGAAGAAGGGTCCACATGGCTCCAGCAAACTAGGTATTGCAGGGGACTCTACTAATGAAGATTTTCCTTGTATTATTCAGGCTCCAGCAAACAAGCTAGCAGCAGACGTGGCCAGGCCTTCCAAAGATTGTTCCACATTTCTCCATCGTACTACGTATTGCAGAGCACACGAGAAATGAAGACCTTCTAATGATAATTCAGCCTCTAGCAAACTAGTTGACTGCTGAATAGGCCAACCCTTCAGAAAAAGATTCCTCATGGCTCCAGCGAACTAGGCATGGCAGGGCACAAGAGAAATGAAGACTTACTGGGAATAATTCAAACTCCAGCACACTAGGTTTTGGCCAAAGAGGCCAGGTCTTCAGAGGAAGGTTCCACATGGCTCCAGTGAACTAGGTATTGCAGGGCATACTAGAAATGAAGACTTTCTACTGAGAATTTAGCCTCCAGTAAAAAAGCTAGTGGCAGAATAGTCCGGCACTTCAGAAGAAGGCTCCCATGGCTCCAGCGAACTAGGTATTGCAGATCACATGAGAAATAAAGACTTTCTACTGATAATTCAACCTCCTGCAAACAAGCTAGTGGTAGAAGAGCCCCAGTCTTCAAAAAAGGTTCCACTTGTCTCCAGCAAACTAGATATTGCAGGGCTCATGAGAAATGAAGACTTCCTACTGATAATTCAGCTTCCAGCCATCATGCTAGCAGCAGAAGAGGTCAGGCCTTCAGAAGATGGTTCCACATGGCTCCAGTGAACTACATATTGCAGGGAACACTGGAAATGATGTTCTACTGATAATTCAGACTCCAGCAAAAGAGCTTGTTCAGAAGATGCCAGGCCTTCAGAAGAAGTTTCCACAGATCTCCAGCAAACTAGGCATTGAAGGGCTCATGAAAAATGAAAACATTCTACTAATAATTCAGCCTCCTGCAAACAAGCTAGGAACACAAGAGGCCACCTCTTCAGATGAATGTTCCACAATTCTTTAGTGAAATAGGTATTGCAGGGCACCCTAGAAATGAACTCTTTCTGCTGGTAATTTAGCTTCCTGCAAACATTCTAGCGGCCAAAGAGGCCAGGCCTTCAGAGGAAGGTTCCACATGCCTCCAGCAAACTAGGAATTGTAGAGAACATGAGAAATGAACACTTTCTCCAGATAATGCAGCCTCCAGCAAACAAGCTAGCGGCAGAAGAGGACAGGCCTTCAGAAGAAGTTGCACATGGATCCAGCGAACTACGTATTGCAAGGCAATGAGAAATGAAGACTTTCTACTGCTTATTCAGCCTCTAGGAAACAAGATGGCAGAGGAAGGTGCCAGTCCTTCACAAGAATGTTCCACAAGGCTCCAGAGAACTAGGTATTGCCAGTCACATGAGAAATGAAGTCTTTCTACTGATAATTGGGCCTCGTGGAAACAAGCTAGTGTCAGAAGAGGCTAGACCTTCAGAAGAAGGTTCCACAGGGATCCAGCGAACTAGGTATTGCAGGACACATGAGAAATGAACACTTTCTACTGATAATTCAGCTTCCAGCATACAAGGTAGTGGCAGAAGAGCCAGAACTTCAGAAGAAGGATACGCATAGCTCCAGTGAACTAAGTATTGCAGGACACACAAGAAATGAACATTTTTTCCTGATAATTCAGCCTCCAGCAAACCAGCAAGTGGCTGAAGAGCCAGGCCTTCAGAGGATGGTTCCTCATGGCTCCAGTGAACTAGGTATTGCTGGGCACATGAGAAATGAGACTTTCTACTGATAACACAGCCTCCAGCACACAAGCTAGCGTCAGAAGAGACCAGGCCTTCAGAACAAGGTTACCCATAACTCCAGTGAACTAGATATTGCAGGGACAGAAGGATGAAGACTTTCCATGGATAATTCAGCCACCAGCAAAGAAGCTAGTGGCAGAAGGGGCCAGGCTTTCATAAGAAGGTTCCACGTGGCTCCAGAAAAATAGTTATTGCAGGGCACTTGACTAATGAAGACTTTTAATTGATAATTCAGGCTTGAGCAAACAAGCTAGCAGCTGAAGAAGCCAGACCTTCAGAAGGATATACATGGCTCCAGTGAACTAAGGTATTGCAAGGGCACATGAGAAATAATACTTTCAATTGATAATGCAGCCTGCAGCAAACAAGCTAGCAGCTCAAGAGACCAGGCGTTCAGAAGAAGGTTCCACATTTCCCCAGTGAACTTGGTATTGCAGGGCACATGGAAAACTAATAATTTCTAGTGATAATTCAGCCTGCAGCAAACAAGCTAGCTACAGAAGAGGCCATACCTTCAGAAGAAGTTTCTACATGCCTTTAGCAAATTAAGTATTGCAGGGAACATGAGAAATTAACACTTCCTACTGATAATTCAGCCTCCAGTAAATAAGCTAGTGGCAGAAGAGCCAGTACTTCATAAGAAGTATACACATGGCTCCAGAGAACAAGGTATTGCAGGACACATGAGAAATGAACACTTTTTTTCACATTAATTATTTGTTTTTTTGTATATACTTTCAATCATATTGTTTGCCTTGCAATGAGATCATTTCAATATGTGCACATTTCTCCCCAGACCCATTGATCAAAATATCTTTAACAGATAATGCCACATCTCCCCATCCCTTTAATGTACTACCTCTGTATCCCTTCTCCAAATGTCCTTCATTAGGCCCCACTCCTTCACATACACGTCTGACATTCACACTCATCTCTTGTGTTTGTTCAACCGTTGGTCAATCAGTTTCAGTCATAGAATGCAGACATACGGTATATGTTAAGTGGGGACATACAATGTCTCTCCTTCATAGCCTGGCTTGCCTCACTCAGCAGTACATCTTCCATATTCTTCCACTTTCTGTCAAAAGTCAGGGTTCTGTTGGTTTTTATGGTTGAGTAGTATTCCATACAGTATATTTGCCACAGTTTTTCAATCCATTCCTCCATATGGGGGCATTTGGGTTGGTTCCATGACTTAGCAATTGTGAATACGGCCGCAATAAACATCAATGTGCAAGCACTTTTCCAATAAAGAATTCTTTGGATCCAGTGGGATCCCTGGATCATATAGCAGATCTATCTGTAGATTTTTGAAGTATCTCCAAATTATTCTCCAGAGTGGTTGGACCAATCTACATTTCCACCAGCAGTGTAAAAGAGTTCCCCTTTCACCACACCACGCCAACATTTATTATTTTTTGTGTTTTTAATATTGGACATTTTGACTGGGGTTAGGTGGATCTGCATTTCCCTTACAATGAGGGTGGTTGAACATTTTTTCATATGCCTTTTGGTCATTCGTATGTCATCTTTAGAGAGTGTTTTTTTTTTTTTTT
>NW_006159481.1:698998-701059 GCF_000334495.1 Tupaia belangeri chinensis | reverse complement strand
CTAGATCTGTGAAGAATGTGTCTGGTACTTTGAATCTCATTGCATTAAATAGGTAGATTAGTTTGGGTAGAATTGCCATTTTGATTATATTAACTCTTCCAATCCATGAACACGGGAAATCCTTCCAATTTTTGTGTGTCATTTTCAATTTCTTTTTTTAGCTTCTCATAGTTTTCCTTGTGGAGGTCTTTAATTGTTTTGGTTAGATTTATTCCTAAATATCGTATACTTTTGGTGGCTATGGTAAACAGAATAACTTTTTTCAGTTCTATCTCAGTCTGCCTGTTATTCGTTTATAGAAATGCTATTGATTTCTGTATATTGATTTTATATCCTGCAACTTTACTGTAATCATGTATTACTTCCAGTAATTTTTCCATGGAGACCATTGGGTCTTCTATGTATACAATCATGTCATCTGCAAATAGAGAGAGTTTCACCTCTTCTTTTCCTATTCGAAAATGCCCTTTGTTTTTTCCTCTTTTCTGATTGCATTGGCAAGGACTTCCAGTATTATATTGAAAAGGAGTGGAGAAAGTATGCATCCTTGTCTTGTTCCTGTGTTTAGTGGGAAAGCTTTCAGCTTTTCTCCATACAGGATGATTTTTGCCTTGGGTTTTTCATAGTTGGCTTTTATTGTATTGAGAAATGGCCCTTCTATGCCAATTTTGATAAGAGTTTTGATCATGAAGGGATGTTGTATCTTATCAAATGCTTTTTCTGCATCAATTGATATGACCATATGGTTTTTATCTTTATTCCTGTTGATATGATGTATTACATTAATTACATTTATGATTTTGCATATGTCGAACCAAACTTGCATTCCTGGAATAAAGCCTACCTGATCATGGCATATGATCTTTTTTATAAGTTGTCAAATGCGATTTGCTAGTATCTTGTTGAGAATATTTGCATTTATGTTCATCAGAGATATTGGTCTACAGTTTTCCTTCCCTGTCCTGTCCTTATCTGTTTCAAGGATAAGGGTGATAGAGGCTTCATAGAATGAATTCGGGAGAGATCACCCTTTTGGATCTTTAGAAATAACTTGAGCAGAATGGGAGTTAACTGTTCTTTGAAAGTTTTGTAGAATTCAGAGGTGAATCCATCAGGGCCAGGGCTTTTCTTCGTTGGGAGGTTATTTATTATTGATTCAATCTCCTGGCTTGTTATGGGCCTATTCAGACTTTCTATATCCTCCTGGCTCATTCTTGGTAGATTATATTTGTCCAGGAATTTGTCCATCTCATCCAGATTGTCTTGTTTCTTAGCATATACATGTTCAAAGTATCCTCTACTGATGTTTTAAATTTCTACCATGTCTGTTGTTATGTTACCAGCCTCATTGCAGATTTGGTTCACCTGGTTCCTTTCTCTCTTCTTCTTAATAAGTCTCGCTAGTGGTGTATCAATTTTGTTTATCCTTTCAGAGAACCAGCTTTTACTTTCGTTTATTTTCTGTATAGTACATTTGTTTCCTATTTTATTTATTTCTATTCAGATCTTTATTATTTCCTTTCTCCTGGAATTTTTTGGATTTTTTTGCTGTTGCTTTTCCAATTCTCTGAGGCTTGATGTTAGGTGGTCCATTAGCCTTCTTTCCATCTTCCTCTTATGTGCACTAATTGCTATGAACTTCCCTCTTATGACTGCTTTAGCAGTGTCCCAAAGATTATGGAAACTTGTGTCCTCATTGTCATTGGCTTCTATGAATCTTTTTATTTCAGTCTTTATATCTTCAGTAATACTGGAGTCATTCAGGAGTAGATAATTTAGTTTCCATATTTTTAGGTATTTTTAATGACTTCTCTTGAAATTAAATTCAAGTTTAATTCCGTCATGGTCAGAGAAGATACTGCATATAGTTTCTATGCCTCTGAATCTGTAGAGGCTTGCTTTGTGTCCTATAATGTAGTCAATCTTTGAGAAGGTTCCGTGTCGGACAAGAAAGAACTATATCTTGTGGCTTTGGGTGGAAAGTTCTATAGATGTCTGTTAAGTCCAATTGATTTATGGTATTGTTTAAGATCCTTTATCTCTTTACCTATTTTTTGCCTA
>NW_006159481.1:676335-698197 GCF_000334495.1 Tupaia belangeri chinensis | reverse complement strand
CCTGTCTGTTTATTCTTTAGTTTTCCTGGAACAGTACTTTCTTCAGGGTTTCTTGAAGAGCTGGTCTGGTGTTGGCTAATTCTTTCAGGTTTTCTTTGTCTGAGAAGATTTTAATCTTTTTTTTCTATATGAAGTATAATCTTGCAGGACATAATAGTCTCGGCTGAAATTGTTTCTCTCTTAACACTTTCAATACATCTTCCCAATCTTTCCTTGCTTGCATTGTTTCTGATGAGAGGTCTGGTGTTAGTCTGATGGGATGACCTTTGTAAGTTACTTCTTGTTTCTCTCTTGCCAGTTTTAGAATCATATTTATCTGTGGTCTTAGGCACCCTGGCTAAGATGTGCCTTGGGGAAGAACTGGGGTTGATTCTATTTGGGGACTTTTGTATTTCTTGGGTGTAGATGGTTGAGTGCCTCCCTATACTTGGGAAATTTTCTTCCAGGATTTCATGGAATAGATTTTCCATTCCACTATTAGTTTCTTCACCTTCTGGGATGCCAATTATTCTGATGTTTGGGCGTCTGATGGAGTCTAGTATTTCTCATATATTATCCTCATGTTCTTTATTTGTTACTTTCTTGATCTTTTTGGTGTTTTTTTCTAAGTCAGAAGTTTTGTCTTCTACATCAGAGATTCGATCTTCAGCATGGTCTAATCGGCTCTTAATACTTTCCAGAGAGTTTTTGATTTCTTGTATTATAGACTTTATCTCTAATAGTTACACCTGATTTTTTCTCAGAGTATCCATTTCTTCCTTCATATCCTGGAAGGACTTCCTAATTTCCTGCAATTCATTGTTTCTTTTCTGTTCCAGTTCATAGAATTTGGTCACCATGAATGTTCTAAACTCTTTGTCTGTCATTTCGCCAGAGGTTTCTAGTTGGACCTGTTGCCTGTGGCCTGGAAGGACAGTCTGTGAAGAGAGGCAGATAAATTAGCAATAAAATAGATGGGCTCCAAGGGGAAAAAGAAAAAGAAAAAAAAAGCTACAGAAAATTTCTATCTACCTACCAAGGAGGTGGAGTCAGGCTGGGGAGACAGGAAGTGGGGTGGGAATCAGAGATGACACTTCCTCAGAGTCCCTTGCTGACCAGAGGCTTCTAGTTGGACCTGTTTCCTGCAGCCTGGAAGGACAGTCAAGGAGGTGGAGTCAGTCTGGGGAGACTGGAAGTGGGGTGGGGTGAGAGATGACCCTCCCTCAGAGTCCCTTGCTGACCAGAGGCTTCTAGTTGGACCTGTTTCCTGCAGCCTGGAAGGACAGTCAAGGAGGTGGAGTCAGTCTGGGGAGACTGGAAGTGGGGTGGGGTGAGAGATGACCCTCCCTCAGAGTCCCTTGCTGACCAGAGGCTTCTAGTTGGACCTGTTTCCTGCAGCCTGGAAGGACAGTCAAGAGGAAATGAACATTTTCTACTGATAATTCAGCCTCCAGAAAACAAGCTATGGGCAAAAGAGGGTAGGCCTTCAGAATAATGTTCAACATGGCTCTAGCGAACAAGGTATTGCAGGGCACACTAGAAATAAAAACTTTCTTCTGATAATACAGCCTGCATCAAAAAAGCTAGCAGAAGAAGAAGCCAGGCCTTAAGAAGAAGATTTCACATGGCTTCAGTGAACTATTTTATGCTTGGAACACAAGAAATGATGACTTTTTACTGAAAATTCAGCCTCCAGCACACAAGCTAGTGGCATAAGGGACCAGGCCTTCACAACATGGTTCCCCATGTCTCCAGCGAACTAGGTATTGCAGACCACACGAGAAATGAAGACATTCTACTGATAATGAAGCCTCCAGCAAGGAAACTAGAGGCAGAATAGACCAGCCCTTCAGAACAAAGTTCCACATGGTTCCAGTGAAATAGATATTGTAGGGGATAGAATAAATGAAGATTTTCTACTGATAATTCTGCCTCCAGAAATCAAGCTACTGGCAGAAGAGACAAGGCCTTCAGAAGAAGGGTCCACATGGCTCCAGTGAACTAGGTATTGCAGGGGACTCTACTAATGAAAATTTTCCACTGATAATTCAGGCTGCATCAAACAAGCTAATGGCAGAAGAGGCCAGACCTTCAGAAGAAGGTTCCGTATGGCTCCAGTGAACTAGCTCTCACAGGGAAAATGAGAAATGAAAACTTTGAAGTGACAATTCATCCTAAAGCAAACAAGCTAGCAGCAGACGTGGCCAGGACTTCAAAACAATGTTCCACATATCTCCAGCATACTAGGTATTGAAGGGCACACAAGAAATAAATACCTTCTACTGATAATTCAGTCTCAAACAAACAAGGTGGTGGCAAAAGATGCCAGCCCTTCTGAAGAAGGTTCCACATGGCTCCAGCAAACTAAGTATTGAAGGGCACACATGAAACAAAGACTTTTTACAGAAAATTCATTCTCCAGCAAACAAGCTAGTGGCAGCAGAGGCCAGGAATTCAGAAGAAGGTTCCACATGGGTCCAGTGAAGTAGGTATTGCAGGGTACACGAGAAATGAACACTTTCTACTGATAATTCAGCCTCCAGCAAACAAGCTAGTGGCAGAAGAGGCCAGGCCTTCAGAGGAAGTTACACATAGCTCCAGCAAACTAGATATCACAGGGAACAGAAGAAATGAACAGTTTCTACTGATAATTCAGCCTCCTGCAAAGAAGCTAGTGGCAGAAGAGCTCAGGTCTTCAGAAGAAGGTCCCACAAGGCTCTAGCAAACTAGGCATTGCAGGGCACACGAGAAATGAAGACTTTCTACTGATTATTCAACCTCCAGCAAACATGCTAGCAGTAGAAGAGACCAGGCCTTCAGAAGAAGGGTCCTCATGGTTCCAACGAAATAGGTATTGCAGTGCAGACGAGAAATGAACACTTTCTACTGATAGTTCAGCCTCCAGCAAACACTAAAGTGGAAAAAGAGGCCAGGACTTAAGAAGAATGTTCCACATGTCTCCAGAGAACTAGGTATTGCGGAGCACATGAGAAATGAACAGATTCTATTGATAGTTCTGCCTCCAGGAAACAAGACAGTGGAAGAATAGACCAAGCCTTCAGAAGACGTTTTGACATGGCTCCAGTGAACTGGGTATTGCAGGGCACACGAGAAATAAACACTATCAACTGTTAATTTATCCTCCTGCAAACAATCTAGTGGAAGAGGAGGCCAGGCCTTCAGAAGAAAGTTCGATATGGATCCAGCGAACTAGGCTTTGCCAGGAATATGAGAAATGAACACTTTTTACTAATAATTCCACCTTCAGAAAACAAGCTTGTGGCAGAAGAGGCCAGGCCTTCAGAAGAAGGTTCCACATGGCTCCAGCAAACTAGGTATTGCAGGACACACGAGAAATGAAGACTGTCTACTTATTAGTCAGCATTCAGCAAACAAACAAGTGGTAGAAGGGGACAGGCCTTCAGAAGAAGGTTCCAAATGGCTCCAGCAAACTAGTTATTGCAAGGCACCTGAGAAATGAACAGTTTCTACTGATAATTCAGCCTCTAGCAAACAAGCAAATTGAAGAAGAGGCCAGGCCTTTGGAAAAATATTCATCATGACTCCAGCGAACTATGTATTGCAGGGCAAACAAGAAATGAACACTTTTTACTGATAATTCAGCCTTCAGAGAACAAGCTTGCAGTCGAAGAGGCCAGGCCTTCAGAAGAAGGTTACACATGGCTCCAGTGAACTAGGTATTACAGGGCACACGAGAAATAAACACTTTCTATTGATAACTCAGACTCCAGCACACAAGATATTGGCAGAATAGGCCAGGAATTCAGAAGAAAGTTCCACGTCTCTTCTGAACTAGGTATTGCAGGGTATACAAGCAGTGTACACTTTCTATTGATGATTCAACCTCCAGCAAATATGCTTGCTGCTTAAGAGGCCAGGCCTTCAGAAGAATGTTCCACATTGCTCCAGCGAACTACGTATTGCAGGGCACATGAGAAATGAATACTTTCTACTGATAGTTCAGACTCCAGCAAACAATGTAGTGGAAGAATAGGCCAGGCCTTCAGAAGAAGGTTCCACATGTCTTCATCAAACTAGGTACTGCAGGGCTCATGAGAAATGACCAGTTTCTTCTGATAATTCAGCCTCTAGCATACAACCTTGGGTCAGAAGAGGCCAGGCCTTAAGAAGAAGGTTCTACATGCCTACAGCGAACTACGTATTGCAGGACATATGAGTAATGAACAACATCTACTGATAATAAAGACTCCAGGAAACAATATTGTGGCAAAAGAGGCAAGGCCTTCAGAAGAAGGTTCCACATGTCTCTACTGAACTAGAAATGAACAGTTTCTACTGATAGATCATCCTCCAGAAAATAATCTAGTGGAAGAAGAGGCCAGGCCTTCAGAAGAAGCTTCCACATGTCTCCAGCCAACTACATATCGCAGGACAGAAGAGAAATGAACTGTTTCTACTGATAATTTAGCCTCCAGTAAACAAGCTTTAGGTAGAAGGTCCTGGCCTTCAGAAGAAGGTTTCACATGGCTCCAGCAAACAAGTTATTGCAGGGTACTTGAAAAATGAACACTTTCTACTGATAATTCAGCCTCCAGCAAACAAGCTTGCAGCAGAAGAGGCCAAGGATTCAGAAGAAGGTTCCACATGGCTCTAGCAAACTAGGTACTGCAGGGCACACAAGAAATGAACACTTTCTACTGATAATTCAGCCTCCAGGAAACAACCTAGTGGCAGAATAGGCCAGGTCTTCAGAAGAAGGTTCCACCTGGCTCCAGCAAACTAGGAATTGCAGGGAACATGAATAATGAACACTTTCTACTGATAATAAAGCCCCCAGGAAACAATATTGTGGCAGAAGAGGCCAGGCCTTCAGAACAAGGTTACACATGGCTCTAGCGAACTAGGTATTGCAGAGCATATGAGAAATGAACATTTTCTACTGATAATTCAGCGTTCAGCATAGAAGCAAGTGGTAGAAAGGGCCAGGATTTCAGAGGAAGGTTCCACGTGACTCAAGTGAACTAGATAATGCAGCGCACATGAAAAATGAACACTTTGTACTGATTATTCTAACTCCAGCAAAAAAGTTAGTGGCAGAAGTGGCCAAGCCTTCATAAGAAGGTTACATATGGTTCTATCTAACTAGGTATTGCAACACTGTCAAAAAATGAACACTTTCTACTGAAAATTCAGCCTCCAGCAAAAAAGCTAGTGGCAAAATATGCCAGTCCTTCAGAAGAGGGTTCCACATGGCTCCAGCAAACTAGGTATTGCAGGGCTCAGGAGAAATAAACACTTTGTATTGATAATTCAGCCTCCAGCAAGCAAGTTAGTGGCAGACGAGGTCAGGCCTTCAGATGAAGGTTCCACTTGGCTCTAGCGAACTAGGTATTGCAGGGCACACGAGAAATGAACACTTTATACTGACAGTTCAGGCTCCAGCAAACAGTCTAGTGGAAGAAGAGGCCAGGCTTTCAGAAACAGATTCCACATGTTTCCAGCCAACTAGCTATTGCAGGGCGCACGAGAAATGAACACTTTCTACTGATAATTAAGCCTCCAGCATACAAGCTTGCGTCAGAAGAGGACAGGCCTTCAGAAGAATTTTACACATGGCTCCAGAGAACTATTTATTGCAGGACACATGAGGATTGAATATTTTCTATTGATAATTCAGTCTCCAACAAACTAGCTTGTGGCAGAATAGGGCAGAAATTCAGAAGAAGGTTCCACATGGCTTTAGCGAACTAGGTATTGCAGGAAACATGAGCAATGTACACTTTGTACTGATAATTCAGCCTCCAGCAAATAAGCTAGCAGAAAGGAAGCCAGGCCTTCAGAATAATGTTCGACATGGCTCCAGCGAACAAGGTATTGCAGGGCACACTAGAAATGAAGACTTTCTTCTGATAATTCAGCTTTCAGCAAACATGCTCATGGAAGAAGAGGCCAGGCCTTCAGAAGAAGATTTCACATGTCTCTAGCAAACTATTTTTTGCTTGTGACATGAGAAATGATGACTTTTTACTGATAATTCAGCCTCCTTCACACAAGCTAGCAGCATAATAGACCAGGCCTTCAGAACATGGTTCCCTGTGTCTCCAGTGAACTAGGTATTGCAGACCACATGAGAAATGAAGACTTTCCACTGATAATGAAGCCTAATGCAATGAAGCTAGCAGTAAAATAGGCCAGTCCTTCAGAACAAGGTTCCACAAGATTCCAGCGAAATTACTATTGCAGGGCATACAAGAAATGAAGAAATTCTACAGATATTTCCACCTCCTGCCATCACGCTAGTGGCAGAAGAGGCAAGGCCTTCAGAAGAAGGTTCCACATGGCTCCAGTGAACTAGGTATTGCAGGGGCCTCTACTAATGAAGATTTTTCCACTGATAATTCAGCAAACTAGCTAGCAGCAGATGTGGCCATGTCTTCAAAACAATTTTCAACATGTCTCTAGTGTACTAGGTATTGCTGGGCACATGAGAAATGAAGACCTTCTACTGAAAATTCAGCCTCCAGCAAACAAGTTTTGGCAACAGATACCAGCCCTTCAGAAGAAGGTACCACATGGCTCTAGCGAAGTAGTTATAGAAAGGAACACATGAAATGAAGACTTTCTACTGAAAGTTCAGTCTCCAGCAAACAAGCTAGTGGCAGAAGTCTAGGAATTTAGAAGTTGGTCCCACATGGGGCCAGCAAAGTAGGTATTGCAGGGCACATGAGAAATGAACACTTTCTTTTGATTATTCTGCCTCCACCAAACAAGCTTGTGGTATAAGAGGCCAAGCCTTCGACTTCCGGGAGGCAACCATGTAGGGGACTGCAGTGTGTTTCCAGAGGCCTCCAGGCTGCTGCCTCCATCTGGGCCTCGGGACTCAAGTGGTGGGCACAGAGCAGGGGGCTGGCAGCCTGCTGGCTTCCAGGCCCAGCCGTCTCCAGCCATGGACCAGTACCTCCTGCGGCAGTTGCTGAATTGCCATGGCCAGTCTCTGCTCTCCCTGCTGCGGAGCAAACAGCAGGACAGTCCACATTTCTGGAGCCTCCTAGGCTCGGCAGCTGAGCCTGCCTGGGGCCCGCCATCCCAGCAGCAGTTACAAGGCAGAAAAGAGAAGAGAACTGACAATATTGAATTTCAGAAATTCATCTCCAAAAAAGCGGATCTGCTTTTTGCACTTACATGGAAGTCAGATGCGCCTGCAGCTTCTAAAGTTAATGAAGACAGTGAAGATCATTATGCAATCATGCCACTGTTAGAACAGTTCATGGAAATACCTAGTGTGGACTGGAGAGAACTGCTTTTCCGAGATATTGAGCATGGGGATATAGTGATTGGAAGAATTAGTTCCATTGAGAATTTGTTTTTTTTTTTATGGTACTGATTTGTTTCAGATGTGGCATCATGAGAGATTTATTCCACTTAGAAATCACAGCTCTTTGTCCATTAAGAGATGTGCCTTCTCACAGTAACCATGGGGATCCTTTATCATATTACCACACTGGTGACATCATTTGAGCTGAAATCAAAGATGTTGATAGATACCTTGAAAAGCTTGCAGTATCACTTTGTAGTTCATCTCTTCCACCACACCTATCTGGAATTAAATTAGGTATAATTGGCTCTGAAGAGCTACCTTTGTATTACAGGAGGAGTATTGAACTAAATAGCAATTCTTTGGAATCCTATGAAAATTTCATACAGAGTTCCTTGGGGTTTGTTAATCCAGGAGTAGTTTAATTCCTTCTTGAAAAACTAGGAATAGATGAATCTAACCCACCATCTTTAATGAGAGGCCTACAAAGGTATAGTAAATCAGTATTCTCTGAAGTGTAAAGGGAAATTGTGCTAAACTCAGAGGCTATAGAACTGGAGTTGATTATTTTAATGTTGGATGACATGTGGATGCTATGAATGAATACAATAAAGCTCTGGAAATAGACAAACAAAATGTAGAAGCTTTGGTAGCTCATGGAGCATTATATGCAATGAAAAGAAGTCTGAACAAAGCAATAGATGATTTTGAACTTGCTTTAGAAAACTGTTCAACTCACAGGAATGCAAGAAAATACCTCTGCCAGATACTTGTAGAAAGAGGAGGGCAGTTAGAAGAAGAAAAGTTCTTAAATGCTGAAAGTTACTATAAGAAAGCTTAACTTTGGATGACACATTCAAAGATGCAAAGGATGCTTTGCATAAATGTCATAAATATATGCAGAAATCTTTGTAAATGAGAGAAAAACAAGCTGAAAAGGAACAAAAGCATAAAACAAAGAAAATAGAAACAAATGCAGAAAAGTTGCATAAGCTCTTAAAAGAGAAAAGGTTAAAGAAGAAAAGAAGAAAATCAACTTCTTCCTCAAGTGCTTCTTCTGCTGATGAATCTGTTTCTTCGTCATCATCTTCCTCATCTGTTCACAAAAGGCACAGGAAACATAAGAGAAACCGTTCAGAATCCTTTCATGGTTCCAAAAGGCACTCATCTAGGGCATTCTCAGGTCAGATAGATCAGAATAGAAAAGAAGATTGCTACCCAATCCCAACTAACACCTCAGCATCTTTTCTTAACCAACTACTGGAAACTACTGGAAAATAGGACAGGTTACAGTATCAAAAAAGAGGTAAAAGAGAGAAATAGATGCCCTCTTTTTTCATCTTCAGTTGAAATACTGGACGATTTTGGAGGTAGGTCTGAAGATCCAAGAGATTTTTATAATAGTTGTAAAACCCAAGCAGGTAATAGCAGTAGCAACACAGAAAAGCCATACAAATCAGAAAGAAAATTTCCTGGTAGAAGACATTTCTCAGATTCCTTCTGTAGGAATTCAGAAGACAAGATAAAAATGTGTGGTTTTAAGAGAGTTGAAAAGGATACAGATGGAAGAAAAGAGCACCATAGAAAGTCAGAGCCATGTTCCATGAGGTATTTCAGTTCACCAGGAAGCTCAGACTACTCTTGGAAGTCAGTTTAAAAATACAGAAAATACACTTACCCTGGATCACGTGATTTCAGTAGACATGAGCAAAAATACTGATTAAATACCAATCAAGGAGAATATGAAAGAGAGGACAGTTATGGGAAGGATATTAAAACAGAGGCTCCAGAAGATGAACTAAATAGTAAAGAGCAATCAGAAAGCAAAGTTAAAAAAATTTACCTCAAAATTTACTCAATATAGTTAATCAGATAGCAGCATTTGAGAAAGAAAAGGGAAATAAGCCCCAAAATTAAAATGCCAAGGAAATCAGCACCATTACACAAAGTGATAGTTTTTTGTATTTTAGTCAACAGTTCAGAGCAGAAATCTCTGCTCCTAAAATTATTTGTAGAGATTACAGAAACCAAATGCTTTTCAGCTTCTCTCAGATTTTGTTACAGTTGAGATCTCCTTGTCAGTTTGATTTGTAGGCTCTTCATATGTGTGGTTCAATAAAGTCTATTTCTGACAGTTTAAACTCCACCTAAGGATAATTCTATGAAAGTATTATTTCTTCATTGTATTATGATGTATGAGATTTCCTGGTTCTGCCTTTCCTTAACTGTTTGAGAGAAAATTAAATTCATACATTAAAATGCACACACACACACACACACACACACACACACACACACACAGAGGCCACACCTTCAGCACATGGGTCCAGCAGACTAGGTATTGCTGAGCACATGAGAAATAAACACTTTTCCACTGATAGTTCTACCTCCAGCAAAATGCAAGTGGCAGAAGAAGCCAGGTTTTCAGAAGAAGTTTCCACATGACTCCAGGAAACTAGGTATTGCAGGGTACATGAGTAATGAATACTTTCTACTGATAATAAAGCCTCGAGCAAACAATTTTGAAGCAGAACAGGCTAGGCTTTCAGAAAGAAGGTTCCACCTGGCTCTAGTGAACAAGGTATTGCAGGGCACATGAGAAATGAAGACTTTTTACTGAAAGTTCTGCCTCCAGAAAACTAGCTAGTGGAAGTGGAGGTCAGGCCTTCAGAGGAAGGTTCCACATGGCTCCAGTGAACTAGGTATTGTAGGGCACATGAGAAATGAACACTTTCTACTAACATTTCAGCCTCCAGTCAAAAAAAAAAAAAAAGAAAAGAAAAACAAATAAACAACAACAAAAAAATAAAACTAGCGGCAGAAAAGCCCAGGTCTTCCAAAGAAGGTTCTACATGGTTCCTGCCAACTATGTATTTCAGGGCACACGAGAAATGAACACTTTCTACAAATAATTCAGCCTCCAGCCAAAAAGCTTACAGCAAAACAGGCCAGGAACTCCGAAGATGGCTCCCCATGGCTCCAGCGTACTAGGTCTTGGAGGGGACATGAGAAATGAACATTTTTACTGAAAATTCTGCCTTCAGCAAACAATCTTGCAGCAGAAGTGGTCAGGGCTTCAGAAGAAGGTTCGACATGACTCCAGCGCTCTAGGTATTGCAGGGCACATGAGAAATAAAGCCTTTCTACTGATTATCCAACCTCCAGCAAACAGGCTACTGGCTGAACAGGAGAGCCTTCAGAAGAAGGGTCCACATCACTCCAGCGAAATAGTGATTGCAGGGCACAGGAGCAATGAAAACTTCCTACGGATAGTTCAGCCTCCAGCAAACAAGCTAGTGGCAGAGGAGGTCAGGCCTGTAGAGGAAGGTTCCACATGCCTCCAGCCAACTAGCTATTGCAGGGCAACAGAGAAATGAACAATTTCTACTGAAAATTCACCCTACAGCAAAGAATTTTGTAGCAGAAGAGGCCAGGCCATCAGAAACAGTTCATTTCTCGAGTGCCCCACAATACCTAGTTCTCTTTAGACATGTGGAAACATCTTCTGAACCCTAGGCTTATTCTGCCTCTAGCAGACATGAGAAATGAACAGTTTCTTCTGATAATTTAGGCTATCAGCCTAATGGAAGAAGGGGCCAGGCCTACAGAAGAAGGTTCCAATTGGCTCCAGCAAACTAAACCTTGCAGGGCAAATGAGAAAAGGACACTTTCAACTGAAAATTCAGTCACTAGCAATCCATCTTGTGACAGAAGAGGCCAGGTTTTCAGAAGAAGGTTCTACTTGTCTGCAGTGAACTACTTATTTCAGGGCACAGGAAAAATCAACACCTTCTACTGATAATTCAGCCTCAACCAAGCAAAGTTAGGAGCAGAAGGGGCCAGGACTTCAGAGGAAGGTTCCACATGGCTCCAGTGAAATAGGTATTGAAGATCACATGAGTAATGAACACATTCCACTGATAATTCAGCCTCCAACAGACAAGTTTTTGACACAATATTTCATGCTTTCAGAAGAAGGTACCCCATGGGTCCGGGAAATGAAGTATTGCAGGGCGTATGAGAAATGAACCCTTTCTACAGATAGTTCAGCTTCCAGCATAAAAGCTACTGGTAGAAGAGGCCTGGACTTCAGAAGTAGGTTCCACAAGGCTCCTGCCCACTAGGTTTTGCAGGGCTCATGAGGAATAAACACTTTGTACTGAATATTCTACCTCTAGCTAAGAAGCTGAAGGCAGAATATGCCTAGCCTTCAGAAGACATTTCCACATGTCTAAAGCTAACTAGGTATTGCGGGACACTCAAGAAATAAACTGATTCTATGGATAATTCTGACTCCAGCAAACAAGCTAGTTTAATAAGAGTCTAGGCCTTCAGAAGAAGGTATGAAATGGCTCCAGCACACTAGACCTTGCAGGGCACAGGAGAAAAGGAAACTTTCTATTGTTAATTCAGCCTCCAGCTAACAAGTTTTCAGCAGAAGAGGCCTGGTCTTCAGAAGAACTTTCCACTTGGCTACAGCAACCATCTAGTGGAAGAAGAGGCCAGGCCTTCAGAAGAGGATTCTACATGGCTGCAGTGAAATAGGTATTGCAGGACACACGAGAAATGAACACTTTCTAAAGAAACTTCAGCCTCCAGCAAACTAGCTAGTGGCCGAGGAGTTCAAGTCTTTAGAGGAACGTACCACATGCCTAACAGCCAACTACGTATTGCAGGGCACTTGAAAAATGAACAGTTTCTACTGATAACTCAGTCTCGGGCAAATAAGCTTGTGGCAGAATAGGCCAGGAATTCAGAAGAAGCTTCCACATGGCTCCAGTGAAGTAGGTATTGCAGGACACAGAAGAAATGAACACTTTCTACTGATAATAGGGCCTCCAGCAAACAAGCTAGTAGCAGAGTAAGCCAGAACTTCCAAGGAATGTTCCACTTGGCAGCAGCAATTGTGGTGTTACATGGGACATGAGAAATGAACAGTTTCTTCTGATAATTCAGGCTTCAACGAACAAGGTAATAGAAGGAGCCAGGCCTACAGAAGAAGGTTCCAATTGGCTCCAGCGAACTAGACCTTCCAGGGTATATGACAAAAGGACACGTTCAACTGATAATTCAGTCACTAGTAATCCATCTTGCGACTGAAGAGGCCAGGCTTTCACAAGAAGGTTCCACTTGTCCGCAGTGAACTAGTTATTGCAGGGCACAGGAAAAATCAACACCTTCTACTAATAATTCAGCCTCGACCGAACAAAGCTAGGGGCAGAAGAGACCAGGCCTTCAGAGGAAGGTTCCACATGGCTCCAGTGAAATAGGCATTGAAGATCACATGAGTAATGATCACTTTCTACTGATAATTCAGCCTCCAGCAGACAAGCTTGTGGCAGAATAGGCCAGGAATTCAGAAGAAGGTCCCCATGGATCCAGGAAATGAAGTATTTCAAGACCCATGAAAAATGAACACTTTCTACAGATAGTATAGCCTCCAGCATTAAATCTAGTGCTAGAAAAGGCCTGGCCTTCAGAAGTATGTACGAGATGGCTCCAGTGAACTAGGTATTGCAGGGTACATGAGAAATGAACACTTTCTACTGATAGTAAAAATTCCAGCAAACAATGTTTCAGCAGAAGAGGACAGGCCTTCAGAAGGTGCGACATGACTCCAGCGAACTAGGAATTGCAGGGCACACGAAAACTGAAGACTTTCTACTGACAATTCAATGTTCTGCAAATAAGATATTGGGACAAGATGCCAGGCCTTCAGAGGAAGTTTCCACATGGCTCCTGTGAACTAGGTATTGCAGGGCACATGAGAGATGAACACTTTCTACTGATTATTCAGCCTCCAGCAAAAAAGCTACTGGCAGAAGAGCCCAGGTCTTCAGAAGAAGGTTCTACATGGCTCCAGCAAACTACGTATTTCAGGGCACATGAGAAATGAATACTTTCTGCAAATAATTCAGCCTCCAGCAAAAAAAGCTTACTGCAGTACAGGCCAGAGTTTCCAAAGAAGGCTCTGTATTGCTCCAGCAAACTAGGTATTGCAGGGGACATGAGCAATGAACACTTTTTACTGAAAATTCACCCTTCAGCAAACAATCTTGCAGCATAAGAGGCCAGGACTTCAGAAGATAGTTCGACATGGCTCCAGCGAACTAGGTATGGTAGGGCACATGAGAAATAAAGACTTTCTACTGATTATTACACCTCCAGCAAACATGCTAGTGGCAGAACAGGCCAGACTTCAGAAGAAGCATCCTCATCATTCCAGCAAAATAGTGATTGCAGGGCACACAATAAATGAACACTTTATACTTAAACTTCAGTCTCCAGCAAACTAGCTAGTGGCAGAGGAGTTCAAGTCTTTAGATGAAGGTTCCACATGGCTCCAACCAATGACGTATTGCAGGGCAGAGGAGAAATGAACAGTTTCTACTGATTATTAAGCCCTCAGTATACAAGCCTGCATCATTAGAGGCCAGACATTCAGAAGAAGCTTCCACATGGGTCCAGTCAAATAGTTACAGCAGGACACAGGAGAAATAAACACTTTCTACTGATAATTCAGTCTTCAGCAAACAAGCTAGTGGCAAAAGAGGCCTGGAATTCAGAAGGTTCCACATGGCTCCAGTGAAGTAGGTGTTGAAGGACGCACAAGAAATGAACACTTTCTACTGATAATTTGGCCTCCAGCAAACAAGCTAGCAGCAAAAGAGGAATAATCCACTTGGCTGCAGAAAGCTAGGTATTATATGTGACATGAGAAATGAACAGTTTCTACTGATAATTCAACCTCCTGCAATCAAGCAAGTGGCAGAAGAGGCCAGCCCTTTCGAAGATGGTTCCATGTGGCTCCAGTGAATATGGAATTGCTGGCCACACGAGAAATGAACACTTTATACTGATAATTCAGCCTCCAGCAAACAATCTTGCAGCAGAAGCGGCCAGGCCTTCAGAAGAAGGTTCCCCATGGCTCTAGCGAACTAGGTTTTGCTGGGAACATGAGAAATGAACACTTTGTACTGAATATTCTACCTACAGCAAACAAGCTAATGGCAGAATAGGCCTGGCCTTCAGAAGAAGGTTCCACATGTCTAAAGCCAACTAGGTGTTAAAGGGCACATGAGAAATGAACAGTTTCTTCTGATAATTTAGGCTTCAGCATACAAGGTAGTCTAAGAAGGGGCCAGGCCTACAGAAGAAGGTTCCAATTGGCTCCAGAGAACTAGACCTTGCAGGGCACATGACAAAAGGACACTTTCAACTGATAATTCAGTCACTAGCAATCAAGCTTGCGACCAAAGAGGCCAGGCTTTCAGAAAAAGGTTCCACTTGTCTACAGTGTACTAGTTATTGCAGGGCACAGGAGAAATCAGCACCTTCTACTGATAAGTCAGCCTCGACCAAACAAAGCTAGGGGCAGAAGAGGCCAGGCCTTCAGAGGAAGATTCCACATGGCTCCAGTGAAATAGGTATTGAAGATCACATGAGTAATGAACACTTTCTACTGATAACTCAGCCTCCAACATACAAGCTTGTGGCACAATACGTTATGCATTCAGAAGAAGGTACCCCGTGGTTCAGGAAAATGAGGTACTGCAGGGTCCATGAGAAATGAACCCTTTCTACAGATAGTTCAGCCTCCAGCATAAAAGCTACTGGCTAAATAGTCCAGGTCTTCAGAAGAAGGTTCTACATGGCTCCAGAGAACTACGTATTTCAGGGCACATGAGAAATGAACACTTTCTACAAATAATTCAGCCACCAGCAAAAAAGCTGATGGCAGAACAGGCCAGGGCTTCCAAAGAAGGTTACTCATGGCTCCAGCGAACTAGGTATAGCAGGGTACATGAGAAATGATCACATTTTACTAAAAATTCAGCCTTCAGCAAACAATCTTGCAGTAGAAGAGGCCAGGACTTCAGAAGAAGGTTCGACATGGCTCCAGCGAACTAGGTATTGCAGGGCACAAGAGAAAAAAAGACTTCCTACTGATTATTCAACCTCCAGCAAACATGCTAGTGGCAGAATAGGCCAGCCTTCAGAAGAAGGGTCCACATCACTCAAGCAAAATATTCATTGCAGGGCACAGGTGCAATGAAAACTTCCTACTGATAGTTCAGCCTCCAGCAAGCAAAATACTGGCAGAGGAGGTCAGTAATGAGGAGGAATGTTGCACATGACTCCAGCCTGCTAGTTATTGCAGGGCAACAGAGAAATGAATGGTTTCTAATGACAATTCACCCTCTCATGAAAAATATTGTGGCAGAAGAGGTCAGGCCATCAGAAGAAGGTTCCACATGGGTCGAGTGAGCTAGATAATGCAGGGTCCATGAGAAAATAATACTTTCTACTGATAATAAAGCCTCCAGCAAACAATTATGCAGCAAAAGAGGCCAAGCCTTCTGGGGAAGATTCTACATGGCTCTAGCAAACAAGGTATTGCAGGGCATACGAGATATGAGCACTTTCAACTGATAATTCAGCCTGAAGCAAATATGCTAGTGGCAGATGATTCCAGGCCTTCAGAAGAAGGTTCCACATGGCTCCTGCACACTACATTTTGCAGGGCTCATGAGAAATGAACACTTTGTACTGAATATTCTACCTACAGCTAACAAGCTAGAGGCAGAACAGGCCTGGAATTCAGAAGAAGTTTCCACATGTCTAAAGCAAACTAGGTATTGCAGGGCACTCAAGAAATGAACTGTTTCTACTGATAATTCTGGCTTCAGCAAACAAGCTAGTTTAATAAGAGGCCAGGCCTTCAGAAGACGGTTCCATATGGCTCCAGTGAACTAGGTCTTGCAGGGCACAGGAGTAAAGGAAACTTTCTACTGTTAATTCAGCCTCCAGCTAACAAGCTTCCAGCAGAAGAGGCCTGGCCTTCAGAATAACTTTCCACTTGGCTACAGTGAACTAGTTATTGCAGGATACATGAGAAATGAACACTTTCTACCAATAGTTCAGGCTACAGCAACAATCTAGTGGAAGAAGAGGCCAGGCCTTCAGAAGAGGATTCCTCATGGCTCCAGCACAATGGGTATTGCAGGGCATACGAGAAATAAACATTTACTACAGAAACATCAGCCTCCAGCAAACTAGCTAGTGTCAGAGGAGTCCAAGCCTTTAGAGGACTGTTCCACATGCCTCCAGTCAACTACATATTGCAGGGCACAGGAGAAATGAACAGTTTCTACTGATTATTAAGCCTCCAGCATACAAGCTTGTGTTATTAGAGGCCAGGCATTCAGAAGAAGGTTCCACATGGGTCCAGTGAAATAGTTATAGAAGGGCACATGAGAAATAAACACTTTGTATTGATAATTCAGTCTCCAGCAAACAAGCTAGTTGCAGAAGAGGCAAAGAATTCCCAAGAAGATTCCACATTGCTCCAGTGAAGTAGGTATTGCAGGACGCACAAGAAATGAACACTTTCTACTGATAATTGGGCCTCCAGCAAACAAGCTAGCAGCAAAGGAAGCCAGACCTTCAGAGGAAGGTTCCATTTGGCTGCAGCAAATTAGGTATTACAAGGGACATGAGACATGAACAGTTTCTACTGATAATTCAACCTCCTGCAATCAAGCAAGTGTCAGAAGTGGCCAGGCCTTCAGAAGGTGGTTCCACATGGCTCCAGCGAACAAGGCATTGCTGTTATTTCCATTCTTACCTGATGGAACCAATCCTTATGAGAGGAGTGCCCAAGATTATTATTGGTCTTAAAGTTTAAATCTCACCGATGATTTCTTCTCCTTCTAATAAATAAAGATCCTCATTTAGAAGAAAAATATGGTGGCAAAGCATTATTGGGAGAAAGAAATGTGAAAAAAAATGATAAAGTTTTGCAATTACTATTGTGAATTGGAATGGAGGCAGAAAAGGGTCTCAACAATGTATTATGGGCAATGCTCCCCAAGGACTTTAATGACAGTACAAAACATTTTAGTCAGGCTTTAGCTAGAGACCTAGTGGACCTAAACGTCAAAGTGGAAAACTTTTTTTTGATATATAGATGATCTTATTTACTCGTCTACCAATGAATTAGCAACAAAGCATCTTGTACACACACTGGCTGATCAAGAATAAAAAGCTTTCTGGGGTATGACTTAGTTCACAGAAACTGGTTTAGTATTTTGGACCCCTTATCTCAGAAGTTCAAATAAAATTGTCCCCTGGATAAGTCCAAGACATTTTACAAATATCTGACTTACAGTTATACTGCCAGCTACAAACATTCCTGGGATTTGCAGGATCCTGTTGGATATGCATTTCTGGTTATATACATGTAGCCCAACCCTAATATGAGGCCTTGCAAGGTGAACACCAGAGAGAACAAATTCTCTGGAAGTCTTAACAGAGGATGTATTTAATGTGTTAAACTAAGACTTCATACAGTTACCAGCAGTAGGACTCCCTCATCTTGGGCATCTGTTTCAACTGTGTAATGGAGAAACCAGGAATTACATTGGAAGTTGTACCTCAACACTTAGGCACCATTATTATAGTCCCATTATTATTTAAGAAACTAGACCAGTTGACTGGGGGGTTGCCAGGGGGACTTAGAGGAGCAGGAGCTGCAGCCTTGATCACTAAAGACTCTGTTATGTGGACTCCAGGGCAACCTCAACAGGCCTCCTAAATTTTAGAAACCAAAGAACTTATTTGGCTTTCTGGTCATCTCATATATACAAATCAGCTAATCATTTGGAACATGCTGAGATAAGGCTTAAATTCTGTACAGTCCTATATCTAATCTTCAAACAAGGGAAATGCCCAATCGTGACTGCCTTCAAGTGATTGACGATACTTTTGCAAGCAGGCAAGATCTTTGAGACCAGCCACTCCCCTATTCAAACCTGGCTTTATTTACGTATGGAAGTTGCTCGATGTCTGGGATTACTACAGACATGATGGAGTTTAAATGTTTGCCTTATGGGACTTCCTCCCAGTTGGCTAAGTTACTGCTCTCACCAAGGGATTAACCCTCCCTAAAGAAAATGAATCCATGACACATACAGTTTCCAAAAATGCCTTCTTGGTTACATATACTCATGCATCAATTCAGAGGAAATGGGAATGAATAAAAGTCAAAAATCTTTTTTTTTTTTTTTTTTGGAGAGGTTTTCGCTATAGGGTGCATGTGTTCACCAGACAGAGAGACATATAGACAGAAAGCGAGAAATCACCCTCCAGGGGGGATGGTCACGCCGCAATCCCTTCTCCTCCATTCTCCCCTCAGGAATCCCTTCTCCTCCATTCTCCTCTCGGGATCTTGGGCACGCACGCACACGCACCCACACGCACCCAGCGTGAGTTTTTAAGCCACCGGGTCCGGGACACGAACCGTGGTCGACTACGTGGGAGTCCAGCGACATAGCCATTACGCTAACTGCTGGTTCCCAAAAGTCAAAAATCTTTTCTAAGATGCATGGGCCACACATCTTGTAACTTTTAGAATCTGTAATTCTTCTCATGAAATAGTAACAGTACTTTCTCATGGACATCAAAAAAGGACAGCTGAAGTTAGACAATTAAATCACTTGGCCGGACAGGCTTCTAATTCTTCCTTTTAATCCATCTTCCCATTCTTGGAGCAATTATTTCTGGCCAACCATAACCTTTACCCACGCCAGTTAAAATAGAGTGGGCAGTATACCATTGCTATGCCAAAGACCCAGGGAGTTGGCTTATAAATAAAGCTAATCTTCATCTCCCCTTGGTAAAGCAATAGGTGCTTTAAAGGGTCTTCATGACTCTTGTTATTTTGGAAGGGACATTTTAACAAAACTGTGTGATTCTGAACTTGTAGGACAAAGTTTTTCCGTTATGAGAAATATTAGTGAATGTAGGAAGCCACATGCACCAAAATGGCTGACATGACCTTCATACAAGGACCTTCAAGTATCCTTGTCCCAGGTGTAGACAATTTATGCTGAGACTTCCTCATTCAGGCAGGTCCTCAGTCAGGTCCATGACAATTCCCGCCCCCTCTTCCTACCCTGCATATATAAGAATGTTCTCTGGCACTCAATAAACGAGCGACTGCATACCTTCTTGAGTTGTGACACTGTGTCGCTCCCATGCTGTGATGCTGTGCCAGTTTCAGACCTCCACTCATTCACTCAGGCACCCTGCCTGATTGTCCCGCGGGTCGGGATATTCTGGCACCTGGACAGGGACCTGAGTTCAAGAAGCAGCGACAGATTCCCAAAGATTCCAGAGAGGAATAAGAAGCTCCAAAGAGGAGAAAGTCAGAAGTCCATGGCATAACTTCAGGTGATGCAGAAGAGGACATCCCAGTGAGTATTCACTCATGATAGATATCCGGGTTATAGCATAGACTATAATGGGGCAAGAGCTCAGTCAGCATGAATTGTTTGTTCAGGGGTTAAAGGAAGCCCTTAAGTCTAGAGGAGTGAAAGTGAAAGTTAAACAACTGTTCATCTTTTCTGATTTCCTGAAGGAGGCTTGTCCATGGTTTCCTCAAGAAGGATCCACTGACCAAAATAGGTGGAAAAGCGTAGGTGATGCCCTTAAAAGATTACTACTCCACCTTTGGCCTAGAAAAGGTTCTCATAACCACATTTTCCTATTGGAATCTAGTAAATGAAATTCTTAGTACCCACCCTAAGGACCCCAAAATTTCTGCTATTGTTAACGAAGGGGAACAGATAATGCAAAATGACCTACCAAAAGAAAAGAGTGTTCTTCCCTCAGAGCCTAAAAAGACCCAAACTATAGACCTTGTATCTTTAGATAGCGATGAAGATGTCACACAGGACAGAGAAAAGACTAAAAACCCCAGAAATCAAAAAAATAATAACTATGCCCCAAAAACTTCGCACAAACCAGAGAAGTACCTAGGTGAGGTAGTCAGGGTATTGTTACACCTAATAATCAAAACCATACAGAATTAATTAGTGCCTAGGTGTGTGCAATCATGGGTAATGCTACACCTAAGAATAGGATTTGTATATATACATCCTAAAATGTACTTTAAAACAAAAAGGTATTCAGGTCAGTAAAAGTCAGCTCACATAATTTTGAACACCGAAGTCCTTCTGACCAGGAGAAATTAGAAGAGGCTGCTGCTGATGATCACAACAGTTGGCTGCTGCAGGAGTTTAAAACTTTTAATTCAAAGAAAAGAAAACAGACTTCTAAACCTGTGGGGTTTAAGGGAGCAGTCAAAAAGATCAATGTCAAGATAACCCCAGGGAAATTGTCTCTTGTAATTCTGGTGTGTGTTTGTGTGTCTATGCATGTAATATGTCATGTTACGTACTATATGTTGTATGTCTGTGTAAAAACAGGCCTTAAAGTATTCTATTACATTTGGTTTATAAAAAAGAGCGTTCATAAAAATTAATCTAAATATTTCTCAAGTTTATATAACTTATTAAATAAGCTGGCTTCAAATGTAATAAAAAAATTTTTTAACAAGTAAAGGTCATCACAATCTCCAAATATAATTTGTCTAAGTTTTATTAATCAAATATCATGTTTATCTTAATATGGTTGGTTTAACATTACATTTTACATAGTAAATATCTAACAAAAAAAATTATGACTAGCTTTTTCTGGCTTTAATTTTAATGCTAACAGAGGATCTTTAACCTCAAAATAACTTTTGGATGTTTACAGAGGGCCCCTGTAACATCCAAAAGGGAGTTATTAAATCAATCAGTCTTATTGTTTATTGTTAAATAAAAATAAAAAGCACTGTCAAATTAAGTAATTCTAATTTTCTTAATATTATATTTAGGGTATTATATACTTGTATGCCTATATATATATATTGTGTTCCAAAATAATTTAAAATTCCCAAGAGTTAATAGTTGACTATTATGTTAAATTGATATATATAGCCAAATTCCTCAGTTATAAATTTTTGTCAGAACATTAACTATGGCTCTAATGCTAATTTTATGTCAAAAAAAAACCTTGCTAAACTGGTTAAGAGAAAACTACTTTGTGCCTAATCTAGATAGCCTTATCAATGGTGTTGTTTCAAAATATGTCACTTGTACACAGGAAAATCCAAAAACCCTCAGGCAAGGCTCCTGAGGAAATAAATAAATAAATAAATAGCCTTGTTTCTATTAATAACTTAAAATAATAAACTTGTCTGCTAAATTAAGGCAATTTTAATGTTAAACTTGTAAAAAATAAAAACAAGACAAATAAGATAAAAACTGAAAGAAGGGTTATGGCTGTAAAAATTGTATTTGTAGTGAAAAAGGTTGAAAGGAAAGGTTTTTATGTAGAAAGAACCTTGTGTGGTGAGTTTTTGTCTGAAAATAAAATGGCTATATCAGAACAGGAGAGGAAGAGGACAAAAACTAGAGAATGTAAAGCATGTTGAATGTTTGAATTATGTTGCAAAAGTCTAAGAAAGAAATACAGGAATTGATCAAGTTACTGTTCTGGAGTTAGTTTTGCTATCTTTAAATATTATACAGTAAAACAACTAAAAGAAAAAAGCCCCTCCAACTAGTCCAGATGGTGCCTCACATAGCTATAAAATTAGCCTGCAAGTCTGTCACACCAGAGCCAAGTAAACTGCTCTCACAGGGGCCTTGGTCTGTAAGGATGGGCCAGGAGGGTCCTTTCTAATAGTGCTTCAAA
>NW_006159481.1:665145-675291 GCF_000334495.1 Tupaia belangeri chinensis | reverse complement strand
CCAGGATCAGCTAGATTCCCTCGCAGAGGTGGTTCTACAAAATCGCAGGGGTTTGGACCTCTTACTTGTAGAGCAGGGAGGTCTTTGTCTTGCTTTACAGGAACGATGCTGCTTTTTCGCCAACAAGTCTGGCATTGTCTGCGATAAGATCCATGACCTCCAAGAAGCCCTTAGGAACCGCAGATGACAACTGGCTGACAACCCTCTTCTAACTGTCTGGAATGGACTCTTGCCCTTTTTGCTCCCTATAATTGGACCAAGTCTCTGACTAGCAATTGTCTGCTCCCTGGGACCAGTCATTTTCCAAAGACTAAAAACATTTATCAGCCAATAAGTTACCTCCCTCCTTTCTGGGCCTTTTCAGGTCCAATTACGTTAGACTGGAGATGCATGTCGATCAACATCATAATCTGACCTGAGGCACTGAGCTGGTTAGCCAATGATGGGTAAGAGAGTCTAGCTGACCTTTTGCCACTTCTTCCACCTAAGACAGGACACCCATCTTGCTGTGGGTGGTTCCCATGATGGATAACCAAGGACATTCAGCTAATAAGACTCCAACCTAAGACAGACACAGCTCCCCCTGGTTCCCAGTCTATAAAACAGTGAAAGGTGATATATAGGAAGCCACATGCACCAAAATGGCTGATATGACCTTCATACAAGTATCCTTGTCCTAGGAGTAGACAATTTACGCTGAGACTTCCTCATTCAGGCAGGTCCTCAGTCAGGTCCGTGACAAATCCCACCTCCTCTTCCCACCCTGTGTATATAAGAATGTTCTCTCGCCCTCAATAAATGAGCGACTGCATACCATCTTGAGTTGTGACACAGTGTCACTCCCATGCTGTGATGCTGCACCGGTTCCAGACCTCTGCTCTCTCACTCAAGCATCCTGCCCAATCGCCCTGCACGTTGGGACAAGTGAAATATGTGTGCTGTGCTCAGTACATAATGCAAAAAGGAACATCTCTCCTCCACCCACCTCTTCAGTTCCACAATGAGGTTTCTACCCAGAAGAGGACTGGCAGATTTTATGCAAAACCTCTATCCAAGGGAATTAAAATATGTTAGTCTTCATAGACACAGTTGCTGAATGTAACTCCTCAATTTGGTCTCCCTGGATGACTCCAAAGTGAAAATGGGAATTCCTTTATATCACAAATTACTCAGGGAAAGAACTAGAAATTAAATGTTTATTACATTATCCTAGGAGGTCTCAAACTTTAGGTGAATTTTAAAATAGATCTTGGGACATTTATACCAGGAAACATAAGAAAAATAACTCTCACTTCTTCTAATTGCTCTCCTCAGAATGAGAGTATCCCCATGATCTAACATGTCCCTGAGGCCTTTTCAAATATTATGTGGAAGGCCTTTCTTTTCACAAACACACATAGTAATAGATGCAGAGACCAATGCCATCCAACAATACATAATTACACTGTCTCATGTACAATAAACTCTCCCATCTTATGGATACCGGGTACTACGAACAACTGTATCTATGAGAGTTGACATGTACAACCAAAAGACAAAATAGTGTAATCATTACACCATAGAAACCTTATGTAGTCTGGAGCTGTTCAAGTTCCTGATGCATGCCAGGTGCTTGTGTATATTAACCCACATCCCAAGACAGAATGGAGGAGAAGGGATTGGGATGGGGCCATCTTCACTGAGGAGGTGTTTTCTCTCATTCTGCCTCCCTCTTTCTCTCATGTGCTTGCACATGTAATCTGTAGCAAATATCTCTTTGAAAAATCTCTCTATAGAAGCTCTCTGTCTTGTAGGGGTGGTTGAAATAATTAATTCAATCAAAATCAAAATAAAATTATTTTGAAAATTCAGTACATTTTGGGAACCAGCAGTTAGCGTAATGGCTATGTCACTGGACTCCCACGTAGTTGACCGCGGTTCGCGTCCCAGACCCAGTGGCTTAAAGCTCACGCTGGGCGCGTGTGTGTGCATGCCTAAGATCCCGAGAGGAGAATGGAGGAGAAGGGATTGTGGCATGATTTCTCGCTTTCTGTCTTTATGTCTCTGTCTGTCTGGCGAGCGCACGAACCCTATAGCAAAAAGCCTCTCCAAAATAAAAAAAAATTCAAAACATTTTCTTCAGATTTCTGGATACTTGATTCACATCAATAGAAAAAAGTCATAAAAGTTGTCTGAAATCAAAGAATTTTACAAGCTGCTCAGTTGGGGACTGGAACCACATTTGTTTATGGGGGAGTCCTGTGCTTTACACACCATACCAGCTGCCAGCCCCTCTCCACTCTTTTTCATCGTAGAGATGAGGGCACTGGCCAATGCAATTACAAGATATTGTAAGATAAAAATGATATAATTTTTAGAGGTTTTTGCTATAGGCTGCATGTGCTTGCACCATCATGACTAGGTTTTTTTTCTTTTTTTTAAATAATTATTTTATTTTTATTTATTCATTCATTTTTTTTTAATGAGAGAGACAGAGGTTGAGAGTGAGAGAGAGAGGAAGTGAGAAAGCAAGCCACCAGATTAGGACTTGAACCCTGGTCAGCCATGTGGGAGTGTCCAGTGCCTTAATCACCACACCATCTGCTGGTCCTATCATTATGACTAGGTTTTACAAAAATGAATAAATGATTGGTCTAGGTTCCACTGTCTCACTCCATTTCTACATTGAAAGAGAGAGCTTTGCCCAGGATTTGCTGAGGGTATCACCTGAGTGACTGCTGACAATAGTTCACTGATAAGCTGGATGCTACAGCACAGTCTTGACCATCTTGCTCATATACATAGACTCTCATGTTCCCTGAGAATTTGACCCCTCTCCTTGCCTGTTAAGGACTGGACATGAGCCACGAGGAAAGTTGGCACGCTCTGAGTTGGAGAAAAATAGCAAAAGTGCCTGATAACATGCTGTCTTTGATTATCTCAGCTTTATAATGTATTTTAGGGTCGTGGAATGACATGCCTCCTATTTTATAGTTTTGTTTTGTTTCACTGTATAGTTTGGATGACCATGGGGTGTTTTTGTGATTGCAGAACAGCTTCATCTTTTACTATTGTAATGAGTTATATTGCTGGTAGTTGGAATATGATTCTATCAATATATCGATTACTTTGGGTAAGGGTGATATTTTGATTATATGTATATTCCCAATTCAAATACATGGGACTTGTTTTCCTTTTAGGTTATCCTTTTAAATGCCATTTTGAAGTTTTTAAATCCTTTTTCTTGTAGAGGACTTTCAGTTTTTTTATTTATGTTTATTCCTAGGTATGTGTTGTGTGTGTGTGTGTATTATAAATGTATTTACCTTCTTTAATTCTACTTTAGTCATTGCTAGAATATAAAAACATTATCACTCTTTGTACATTTATTTTTTATTCTGCCAATTTATTGTAAGTATTAATCACTTCCAGAAGTTGATGATCCAGATTTTTTATGTTTTTAATCATACACTGGCCAAGAAGGATAATTTGAATACTTGTTTTTCCATTTTAATACCGTTTTTTCCCTCTGTTTTCTCATTGCTCAGGTCTTCCTCTCCTATGTTAAAATTAAAATGGAGTAACTGGGGCCAGGACATGGCATACTGCTTACATTGCTGGGTGCCATGTGGTGTAGCATGATTTAACTCTGGTACCCACTCACTTAAAAAAATCACAACAGACACACTTGCATGCATGCCCAAGACTCCAGCAGAAATTCAGTAAATGAGATTGTGGCATCATCATCTCTACAAGGAGATGATATTTACTCATAATCTCTCTTTCTGTAGCTGTTTCACTCCATCTCTGGAAAGCACAGATGCATTATCGCTGAAACCTCTCCCAAAAAAGTAGAGAAAATGCACGGACTTGTCTCATTCTAGTTGCAGTGGAAATGTTTCAGTTTTTCTCCTCTTAGAATGATGTTAGAAATGAGTTTATTATGCATGGCTTTGTAGGCATTGGGTATTGTTCCTTTTATGCCAATTTTGCTGATAGTCTTCATCATGAAGGTGTGTTGTATTTTATCAACCACTTTATGATATCAATCAATATGATACTATAGCTTTTATCTTTTGATTTATGGGATCTGTAACATTTATTGTTTTGCATATATTAAGACACTTTCCATTTCTGAAATAAAGTCTATCTGATCATGATTAATAATAGTTTAAATGTGTTGTTGGGTATGATTTTCTAGACTAATTTTTAAAATCTTCCTTCTATAATCATTCAAGGATATTTCTCTGTTGTTTATTTCTTGTTATGACATTGTATATCAGGGATTTAGGTTAATGGTAGATTAGAAGAAGAAATTTGAGTGGGTTCCTTCCTATTGAATCATTAGAAGTAGTTTGAGTCATTTAGATTTTTCTACCCCTGGTGATTTTTTTTTTTTGTAATTATCTGTTCAGAGGAGACATTTGGTGTTGAAATGCAATATGGTTATTGTGTTACTATCTCTCCCCTTAGCTGTAACAGTCTCTCTTACAGATTTCAATACTCCAGGATTGAATGTGTAGCTATTTAGAAGTGTTCTACTTTCTTGGTGAATTGAAATTTATTGTATTATGTAGTGTACTTCTGTGTCTCTTTTTTGACTTGAAGACTCTTTACTTATTATCTAAAAAGTTATTTTGTGGATTCTATAGGGTCTTCTATATACAATCATTTCATCAATTTTTTTGACTGCTAAAGGTATCATGACACTCATCATTTTTTAATTTTTATTTAAGTCATGTATTATTGCCAGGCCTTCAGTTTTGTTACATATGTCTCTGTCAGTGAGAAATAGTTATTAGTTACATATAGATGGCTACCGATTTTATTTTTATTTTATTTATTTATTATTTATTATTTATTGTTGTTTTTATAATCAGTTGCTCTGTATCATTACAGCAGGACCCCTGAATTTTCTTAACATTAATACATTGGCTATTGCATCCAGCATACTGTGATATTCAAAAATCTCTTTTAGCATTCAATTATTGCAGAGTTTATTCTACTCACATTCAGTTTTATTATAAATATTTTCATTCAGTTTTATTATAAATATTTTTGGGCTTATACCTAGCACTAGGTCAAGCATTTCCTTGATTGGCTTTTCGTTTCTTTTCTTTTTCTTCTTCTTCTTTATTTATTTATTTTTTTGGTTATTTCTTCAATTTTAATCATATATTACTCCCACCTGTACTTCTGTATGAACTGATCTAGTGTTTCTGAATTATGTTAGTATTTCTTTATGTGAGAATGAGAATGATTCTATTTATTCTTTCCATTAGAAGTGATATGGCCAGGTAAAATATTCTTGATCAAACTAGTTTTTAATTAAATGTCATGGATGTATTCAGGACAGAAGTCTCACTAGCTTTTCTTATTTCTATAATGTTTCCCACAGGGCCTAGACAAAGTTACTCCACAAACTTTAACATACCATTTTGACCCATTGATAACAGGGCTCCTTCTCCATCCCATTTCTAGTATAGTACCTTCATGATGTAAATTAAGCCTCCTTAACTCTGTTAAAGTACATTCTTTCACTTTTCTCAACAAGCCTTCTTTTCTTATCACTAACCTAAAAACCATAAATCTGACTTAAAATCTACAAGCCTCACTTTCACATGTCCCTCCTTTATGGGCCAGACCATGGGAAAAACTCTTCACTAAATCCCAAACTTTATGTCTTGCTCTAAAACCAAAAAACAACAAAAAAAAAGAAACTGCCCTATCGGAGCACCCAGAAAATGCACATTTACCTCCCTTTGGGCTGATCATACATATTCATGTTTAATAATACACCATATAATTATATTTGTGTTGCAGAGTTGGTTGTTTCCATCAACACCATCTTCTGATTCTTTTGATATCTCTATTGCTTGATTAAGAGTTCTGCTCTTCCAGGCACATGTGCAAGCATGCCCAAGAACCTGAGAGGAGAATGGAGGAAAAAGGATTGTGGTGTGGCCATCCCTCCGGAGGGGTGATTCCTCACTTTCTTTCTCTCTGTCTCTCTGGTGAGCGCACACCCCCTATAGCAAAAACCTCTCCAAAAAAGAGCTAAAGAGTTCTGCTCTTAACCTAGTAAAATAATTCATGATACACGTAACTTTATGTGTTTCCCCCCCCCCCTTTTTTTTAAGAGGTTTTTGCTATAGGGCGCATACACTCGCCAGACAGACAGAGACAGAGAGACAGAAAGCAGGAAATCACCCCCCGGGGGGATGGCCACGTCAGAATCCCTTCTCCTCCATTCTCCTCTTGGGATCTTGGGTACACACACACACACGCCCAGCATGAGTTTAAGCCACCAGGTCTGGGACTCGAACCATGGTCAACTACGTGGAAGTCCAGCGACAGCCATTATGCTAACTGCTGGTCCCAATGTGTTCCCCTTTTGACATTTTTAGAATCTTATGTTCGATGATTACCAATCTGTCTATGATGTGCCAATGTCAGCTTTTTTAATGCTTATTCTATTTGGAGATCCATTTATTTCTTGGACCTGAGATTTGCTATGGTTCTCCAGATTTAAAAAGTTTTCAGATAATATTTGATGAAAATGGTCTTCCATGATAATACCAAGCTTATTCACTTTCTATAATATCAACTTTTTAAGTATTTGGGCATTTAAATGTGTCTTGAAGTTACTTTATGTCATTCCCATTTCATCAATAGATAGATGATTGAATGATTGATATATTGATGGTTTGTTCTATGTTGGAGACATTGTCTTCAAGATCAGAAATGAATACATTTATGTGGTCCAATATGCTGTTATTAAGTTCATGGTGATTTTAGTTTCTTGAATTGTGTTCCTCAATTTCAGATGTTCTCTGTGAGTCTATTTTTAGGATGCCTGTCTCTTTATGGACTTTTTGAATCATGTCCAGTTATAATTTTCTAATATTCTGCAATTTAATGTTTTATGATACTTCTCATTAAATATTGTCACAAGTAATGATCACAATTCTTTTTGTGACATTTCTGTTTACTGTTTCTGTTGCTTATTCTTTGTGTACAGGTATTTTTATCCCCCAAAAGGGAATCTGTTTAATTTAAATAATTTATTTAATTTTATTAATGAGTATTGTTTCATTTATTTGCTATCTTAACATACCAGAGAATTACACAAACAGAGAGACAGAGAGAGATCAAGAAAGAAACTTTCAAGATCAGCAGTTAGCATAATGGCTATGTTGCTGGACTCCCATGTAGTCAAAAGTGGTTTGCGAAGCAGACCCAGTGGCTTAAACTCACGCTGGGTATGTGTGTGTGTGTGTGTGCTCAAGATCCTGAGAGGAGAATGGAGGAAAAGGGATGGTAGCGTGGCCGTCCCCCCAGGGGGTGATTTCTCACTTTCTTTCTCTCTGTCTCTCTCTGTCTTTCTGGTGAGCGCACATGCCGTATAGCAAAAACCACTCCAAAAAAAAAAAAAAGAAAGAAAGTAAGTTTCTAGTTTAAGGGGTCATGTAAAAAAATATAACACCATCTGCTTTTTCTGTAATTTTGTTATTATTACCAAACTAAAATCAAATTTACTTACTGAAGAGCTGTCAAACCAAACCATAGGCACATGTCATAACAAAGGAATGTACAGCTTTATTGTAAAGCATGCAGAGTGGTCAGCCCATGCTGAAAAGACCCAGTCCTCCTCCCAAACCATGTTCTCCACATGTATTTTTAAGGACAAAATTAGGGGAACAGGTCCCAGAAAATGAGATCAATTGATTGATTCATTCAAGAGGGCATGAACATTTCCTGGGCATTCTTTCCTGGCAGAGGTTAGATAATCAAATTTTAATTCAGGTTCTCGAAGCCACTCAGCCTTTGGTCTTTGATCTCAGTGCCAGCAGTTTCCATCTTTGAAAATATGTTATATAAAAAAATTAAAAGTTTGTATTTCCTTTAAGTGAGACTTTAGAGGTTACATGACCCTTATTCATGGACAATTTTTTTTTTCACAGAGGTTTTTTTATAGGGTACATATGCTCACCAGAAAGACAGAGAGACAAAAAGCGAGAAATCACCCCTCAGGAAAGTTGGCCACGCAACAATCCCATCTCCTCCAGTCTCCTCCCAAGATTTTGGACACACATGCACACGCACGTGCTGTGAGTTTAGGCCACAAGGTCCGGGACTCGAACTGTGGTCAACTGCGTGGAAATCCTGCGACATAGCCATTACACCAACTGCTGTTCCCTTTGTTCTATTTTTATAACAAATGTCTGAGATCTTACCCTTAATCTGAGACATTACAATGTATTGACACATACTCTAAGACCTTTAGAAAATACCCTTCACTTACAGTTCAGCCGTTGTAAGTTTTCAGGGTGAGAAAATCTTATATTTTCTTTAACAGAAGGGGAAATTGAGAACCCATTCCTCTTAACAGGACCCTGCTCTGTTTTAGTCTTTCCTATTCTTTGAAGAACCTCCCAGGACCAGCAGTTAGCGTAATAGCTATGTTGCTGAACTCCCACATAGTCTACCATGTTTCAAGTCCTGGAACCAGTGGCTTAAACTCATGCCCTGTGTGTGTGCATGTGTGCCCCAAATTTCAAGAGCAGAGTGGAGGAGAAGGGATGGTGGTGTGGCCATCCTTCTTGGGGGGCTGATTTCTCGCTTTCAGTCCCTCTGTCTCTCTGTCTTTCTGGTGAGCACACACGCCCTGTAACAAAAACCTCTCAAAAATAATTTAAAAAGAAAGAAATTTGTTGTGCATATACTCAGTGGAACACTAGAACTCTACTGTAAAAACAGGAGACCCTGGCAACTTATAGAAAGTGGAAGAACATGGAAGATTTACCTATTGTTGTGGGTAGCAAGGCAGGCTACAAAAGAAAAACATTTTGTATCCACTTAACATCTACTTCTGTCTACATTCTATAGTAGAAACAAAAACATTAGAGATCATAAATATATGAAAATAGATATAGATGCTAAAGACAATGTGGGAAGAGGTTGGAAAAGGGTAAGAGTGTGAGAAAGGAAATTAAGAAGGTAAATAGTGGCAAGATATTTATGGGACACAGAAATAGATTAGTATCTGTTGATGAGATTTTTTTAGTCCTCATCTGGACTGGCAGAAAGTGCATTAATGTGTGGATTTAATTTACAAGCTAAGAAATGTATAGTGATTAAATCTATAAATGAAATATATATAAAAAAAGAAAAAGGCCATTGAAGACTTCAGGATAAAATTATTTCAAAAAAAAGAAAAACTCAAATCTAAGAAATATGTTGTTTTTTCTTTTTTTGAGATTTCAAGTCCCATTTCTAGCTGAATTATTTCCATATTGTGTAACAATTCTTCAATAGCTCTCCACATGATTTAAAGGCTTTATTTACAGTCTAAACCATATAGGCATCTGAATTCATGGTAATCGCCTGTAGGAAACAGGTCAGAGATTACCATTCAAAAAGAATCACAAGGGTCTATTATTTTACAAGTTCTCATACACACATCTCTAGGCTTTCATACTTGTGCCTCTCATGTCAAAATGCATTTGTGCAGTAAAGTGAATGCTCTAACTCTGGAAGGCTTTATTCTGTCAAATTACATATAATTAAATTTAAGAAATGAGGGCTCTTAAGATTCTTCGTCACAGAAATGATTGCCTAGAGTTCTTGATTTTCTTCCTTCCCTTGGGGTTAAGGCCTTTCAGTTGAGGGAAAGGAATGTCAGTCTTACTTTTAGTGTTGCATTTGAACAATTTTCTGGAGTGTTGGTAGACAATGACACAAAGACCTAAGTCATTCTCTGATGATCTGTCAGCTCCAAACCCATCTATTCAGCCTTTTTATCTTTCCAGAGTTTTTAATTAGCCTATAATGTGATCAATATGCTGAAGAGATGATACTGGTGTTTATCTTTGTTCAGATGAAACTCTAATGCCATGGTTTATTACATTTCAGTCACATATTCCTACGCTACCTTAATACTCTCAGTGGTGTGCTTCTATGCTCAGTATGAGGAATGATTCTAACTTTCAATATCTTCATTCAGGAACACACAATAGGTTGTGGGAAGGACAAAGGAAGAAAAAATTTCTTCACATTAAATGACTGCCAAGAGCTTTTGGTATATATTACCTGCTTTGATATTGCACTGTGTTATGTGTTCAAACACAAAATGTCCTGTCTGACATAAAGAACAAGTGTGTGTGT
>NW_006159481.1:647353-663631 GCF_000334495.1 Tupaia belangeri chinensis | reverse complement strand
AGAGACACAATAGGGTATTGATAAACTATTCTGTAAATTTGAGAAAAAATCTTTCCAAACCTAGGGAAGCATTAAAAAATTTAGTCCCAAATAATAGAAAGGACCCCAAATACAATCAACTTAAGAAGATTTTCTCCAAGACACATTATAGCCAAAATGTGATGAACAAGATTTATGATCAGTGAATGAATGTATATTAATTAATTAATTTTTAAATTTAAAATACATATGAAAACTCTAGCACTTTACATTAGTAAACACTCTTACCCATTCTTATATCTCAATAAAAAACAATGGGACTGAAGAATTTAGACATTTAAGGGGAAGAAGTTTTAAAAGAGATCCCTTGAGCATAATAAAATGCGCATAAGCAGGCCACAGATATTTATTATGACAAGCAAGAGAGTGACCAATTTGCATATATCTGAAAAGCTGTGTCAATGGCCATTAAGACCAAGAGATACTTTACATAAAGAAGAGAAAGTAATACATACTTCCTGACCATCCCCCAAGAATGCTATTATTAAAGTATGTGTGTGTTTGTATGTGTGTGTATATATATATATATACACACACAAATGAAATGCACTACTTTGTTTCATCCTTCTAATGGAAAATTTTATTTTATATTTCAATCACACAGACAGAGATAGATAACATGAACACAGAAACACAGCACCACACACATACACAAACACTTGTAAGAGTTTTTAGAATGAATTAGGAATAAAAAACTATATGAGGGAGAGATGGAGTAAGGGATCAGGGTTGCTTTCCTTACCCTTTCACTGGAAGTCTGTTGCTCCATTATTACTTCTGCAAGTCCCAAAGCAAAGGAAAATCAGTGACCTCTCCTTCCAGTATCATGAATGCTTCCAAAGACAGTAAAGGAAAGGGGATGTTGAGCAGTCCTTATCATATTAGATTGGGCCTCAGTGAAGCCCAGAGTCAGAGAAAATAGTGTTACTTTGAAATATCCTTGCCAGTATGTGCACAGCTTCCTTAGGCCATAGGGAACTGGACCATTTTTGCCCTTCAATAATATGTTTAAATAAAGGCGAGATAGTTGGCCACCATATTTTGTTCCAGTGATACTGGAAATGGTTTTAGCCTTTTCCCATTCAGTATAATTTTATTTATGGGCTTTTGTACATATGGATTTTATTGTGTCTGGGGATGTTCTTGTCAACTTTGCTGAGTGTCGTTTATGAAGGGTTGTAGTTATTTATCCAAGGTTTTTTCATATGGTCGTGTGGTTTTTATCTTTCTGGTTATTTGATAAGGTTTATTGTTTTTAGAACTCCTTCATACATATCTTAAATGTAGCCTATGTTGCCATAATGTATAATCTCTTTAATATGTTTTTTGATACAATTTGCTAGCATGTTGCTAAGAATTTTTGAATCTGTATTTATCAAAAATATTGGTCTGTAGCTTTCATTTTTATTTATGACCTCATGTGTTTTGGTGATCATAGGAGGAATTTTTCTTTTTGGAAGCATAGAAAAAAAATTGAGAATAATAGGGACAAGTACCACTTTAGAAGTTTTCAAGAATCTGGAAGAAGCTATGAGGACAGGGGCTTTCTTTATTAGGAGACTATTTATTACTGATAAAAATTTATCTTCTTTTGGTGGTTTACTCAGGCATCCTATTCTTTACTAATCAATCTTGGTCATTTGTATCTGTTCAGAAAATTGTTCTGCTTATGTAGGGTCTCTTGTCAATAGACATAGAATTGTTCATATTTACTCTCATGATTTTTGTGTTTCTCCTATGTCTGATGAAATATCGTTTTATTTCTAATTTGATTATCCTGGTTTCTTTCTTTGTTTCTGATAACTCTACCTAATGGTGTATCAAATAATTATTTTATTCTCTCTTTTATTTGATTGTGCTCAAATCTTTTAGTGTTTTAAAGGTTTTTGCCACAGAGAATGTGCATGAGATGGAAAGAGGAAGAGAGAGAGGAAGAGAATGAGAATGTGATAAGAAAGTGGAGAAATTATTCCCTGGGAAGGGGGGCATGCCAAAATCCCTTCTACTCTATTCTCCTCCTGAGAGGTTTTGCATGTACATGTGCAGACTCAGCATTATTTTCAAATGACTGGGTCTAAAAATCAAACCACTGCTGACCACGTGGGTGTCCAGAAATATAACCACTACACCATCTCCTCCTGATTAAACATTGGTAAAGAAATGTTTACACATATACATTTATTATATACATTGAATTACTATGAATCATGTAAGTCATGACAAAAACAACGCCATATACATTATTTTTAGCAAAGAACTTCTCGTTGTTGTGTCAATTGAATGTTGCTGATTATTACTTGTTCCCTAAATTTATCATTATTGAATTCTTTATGTAATTTTCTTTTGACCTAATATAATTTTTCCCCTGATATTTTGGTGGGCTTCTCCCCCCAGTTATTAGATATATAATTTCAGGTTGTGTATTTGCTACATTTTTGTTGTGTTTTTTTTTTTTTTTTCCCCTAGCATCCACTAATTGCTATGAACTATTCTTTTTTTTCTCTGATTTTCTTATGACCTTTCAGTTATATTAACTCTTGTATCCCATATCATTAATTTCAATGAATTCCTTCTTAATTCAGTCTGATTTCTTCAGTTACTGTAAAGTAATTCAACAGTAGATAGTTTAGTAATGTGTTTGTGTTTCTTTTAAAGTTCTTTCTTAGGTTGATTTCCATTTTAATTCTATTGTTGTCAGAAAAGAAGCTGGATATGCTATCTACATATTTGTATTTGTAAAAACTTATTTTGTGCTCTGTTCTGTGGCTGTTTAAATTTTTTTTCCATGTGGGAAGAGAAAATTGTGTATTTTGTGATTTTAGGATAAAATAGTCTATAGATGTGTGTCCAATAATTTAATTTACTGTATCATTTGGATCCCACATTCCTTTATTTTTTGCCTATATGACCTGTTGAGAGCTGTAAGTAAGATGTTTATATCCTCAAGAGTTATGATTCTCAATGACCTATTGAGAGGTGGAAGGGGAATGCTCAGATCCTCAAACTTTTGCCGTTATCTATCTCTCCTTTTAAAAATATATATTTCTTCCACAAATTTGGGAGCTCCTGTTCAGTACATTCACATTTATAAGTATTATAATCTTTAAAGTAGATTAACTTTTTCATTACTTTACAATCTCCTACTTTGTCTCTCAAGTGATCCACAGAGTTTACCATGTCGGGAAACATCAGCTCTCTTACCTGAAATAGTGCAGACAAGAAAACAATAAAAAGATGTATTAAAAATGCTCACAGAAAATGTGTACCTACAAAAACACTACACCTCGTTATGTCGTGAATTCTGTTTCATCTGATATTAGTATGATGACTTTAATTTTGTTTGTTTGATTTCATATGTTTGTTTGTTTCTGTTTGCATGGAATTTATTTTTCCTGCCCTTTACTTTCTTTATGTAAATCTCTATCAGAGAGTATGTGCCTCATATGCAGCAGATTGAAGGATTGCTTATTTTTCAAACTGCTCTCTTCCAGGTTATATCTTAACATGGGATAATTTAATCTATTAACATTCAATGTCATTATTGATAGTGGTGGACTTATTCTTATCCTTTTGTAGCTATTGTGTGTGTGCGTGCCTGCATGCATGCGTGTTTGTGTGTGTGTGTTTATTTCATCAGTTCATGATGAGCTTTTCTGATATTGTACTGCCTTTAGTATATCTTGAAGGGCCAGTTTAGTTGCTAAATGTGTTTCCTCAAATTTTCTTCCACTTTAGCCACACTACCGTGAAGAAAAAAATGTGCAAAAACTTTCTGTGAAAAAGCACTTTCCAATATCACTCAAGTGTCTCCATAAATTAATATGCAGACTGCAGAACTGGTTTCAAAGACAACATTGCAATCTTGACTGCTGTTCACTGCCATAACAGTGGATGCCAGGTCATGTTAGTTGCTGAGGCTGTGTGCCCATTGCAGGTTACAACCCTTGAATAGCCATGTTTTTATAGAGATAGAGTGATGCTGTTACTGTTCCATGTCACCCTGGCTTGTGAGTGCCAGCAGAGCAGCCTGGGTCAGAGGAAGCTTGCTGGACCTGGTGCAGGAGCTGAACCCAGCTGGGTTTCACTCTGCATATTTGAAATCTTTTCTATTACGTTTACCATTCTGCCTATAATGTGCAATAGAGAAGATCTTATGTTGATTGTATATGGTGAAGATTTTGCCTTCATTCTCTAGATTTGGAAACATTTTAAACAATATATTACATTATATATACATACATTGAATTTCTCTCTCTCTTCATATATAATACATAATACATAATATATATAATATATAATATACTATATAATATATAGTGTATAACCTATAACAGATAATAACACACACACATATATATACATACACACATATATAAATATATACATATACATATCACAGCTTTAAGAAATATGAGAAAAGCAGGGCCAATTTGTAGTTGACCATGGGGGAATCCAGGGCACTGTTCACAATGCTCCTAATGGCCCTGCTTTTCTCATTTTTCTTGAGGCTTTGATTTATTATACAGTCATCTCTTGAAGTAGTTCCCTGTTTCTACTTATTTGGAGTAGGATTACACAGCTGTGTGTTGCACACTTTTCTGTACTAGGCAATAGCTTCTCATCAATTCCCATCTAGTTCCTCCATCTTTCTATTTTTGGTATGACTTTGCCCTGAGTTGAGAAGGTAGAGTGGAAGGTGATAGGTTAATTTGAACATAGAGATTCATCTTCTTACTAGCACAGGAACTGCAATGCTTCACTGAGGAAAGAACTAGGCTAGCAGTCTTTTTCTCTTTGCTGTCTCTGAGAGCCATACTGGTCCTGGGAGAAGTGTGTGTGAGCGAGGGCCTGAGGAACCCATTCCTTCATG
This sequence comes from Tupaia belangeri chinensis, assembly GCF_000334495.1. Classification (NCBI taxonomy): domain Eukaryota; kingdom Metazoa; phylum Chordata; class Mammalia; order Scandentia; family Tupaiidae; genus Tupaia; species Tupaia belangeri. The sequence continues at coordinate 658,722 of NW_006159481.1, read as the reverse complement.
GATCTTGTACCTGTGGAGGAGCAGTGATGAAAGGCCAACCAAATGGCACTGATTTTTCACTCACTGAAAGCTGTGCAAATCCTGACAAGGGCTGTAATGATGAGGACATGATGAATTCCCCCCTTTTGGGCTCTTGGACCCTTAGTGGCTAATGAGGACAGTTGTAGCCAAGCAATCTCTATTCTTCATTGACTCTGAGTACTATGCAGGTCCTGGCCTCATCATGGGCATGAGGGTCACATAGCAATTCCTTCCTGTCTCAGGGTCTCATAGAAGAGCAGAACAATAACTAATTACATTTTTTTAAAATTACATACATTTCCAACAACATATCTTTACTTTGGGAATTTGTTAGCAAAACAGTAAAATTTAGGATCATCCCACTGCCTGCCAGGACAATTAACACCAGTCTGGGCATGCCTTCTTTGTTGAACCTGTACTCAGAGGTTGGGGCCTACTTAAGTACTTTCTAAACACTGTCGCCTCTCTCTCCTATGACCTGTGTTTGACCCAGTCATCACACATCAAAAACCAAGAGCATGGTATGTGCAGGCCTTTTTGGAAGAGCTATTGAGGGACAGCAGTGAACTTGGGAAGTCCTGTACACCACTGCACTCCATTCTTGCAACCTGGCTTGCTCTGACCACCACAAACCAGGGCACTTACGCCTCATCTGGGTGTGCCTTCTAGAGTGCGTTCATGCATGGTGCATGGGGGGTATATTGAGATTTCTGGTAAAACCCACCTATAGGCATTTAGTGATGTTCTTTGTTAAGCTGTATCTCCTTAGCTTGTGACTACCTGATCAAGAGATCAAAATTTGTCAGAGTAGCTGATCACACATAATTACCCCTAACTACTCTTCATCTGGGAAACAGAGCTCTCCAATAGACACGCAGCTGAGAAACAATATTGAAATCTCCTCTGCCAGTACTATAGAATTTGGTCCAATTAATAGAAAAAAATAAGCCAATACAGACTAGAAACCAGCTAATATCTTGAAGAAGTATAAAAAAAATGCTGGAAACACTTCCTTGGGTGAGCATACTCGCCCATTATCAACAGTGAATTGCAACAACAACAAAAAAAAAACCAGAAATATCAGCCTAAGAATTCTGAATAGTCATGGTGATAAAATTCAGTGAGGTGCAAGAGAAAACAAATAATCTGTTCCAGGATATGAGAAAACTATTTCAGGACATGAATGAGAAATTCCATAAACAAAGCTTTTTCCTAAACAAAAATCAAGCAGAACTTCTGAAAATGAAAAATATAACACAATAAATTAAAGTCTACCTCAAAAGGATTAACATTAGATTGGACCAAGCAGAAGATAGAAATCCTTACCTGAAAGAAAAAATATCTCCAGTGTAGACTAAATAATCAAAAAGATAGCCAAAGCAGCCAAACAAATGAGAACATATGGGAAATCCTAGCTGCCATGACCATCCAAATATTAATATAATGGTTATTCTGTGAGAAAAAGAATGAGCTAATAGGATGAAAGAATCTCTTTTATGAACTACTATATGGATTTTATTTCCCAAATATAAAGCTACATGGTGAAACTCAGATGCAGATTGTAAACAGGTCCCGTAATAGAGTTAACATATAAAGATCCTCACCCTTGGTATACTGTATCAAGAGGGTTTAATTTGGAGATATGCAAAATATTCTAAACATGTCATCAAGAAACCTCTAGTTCCTTGTAAATATTTTCCATGATGATAACAACAAATCTCTCAAATAAATCAATGGGCAGTAGAAAGAAAAGATGATATATTGAAAATATTAAAAGAACTATAAATTCAACTATAACTCTATATCACGTAAGATGATCCTTCAAATAAGAACAAATAAAAGTATTCCTAGTTAATACAAGGTGAAATAATTTAAAAGTAACAGGCAGCATGACAGGAGGTACTGAAGGGGTAATGTATCAGGATAACTAAAGAGAGACAAACAGGAACAGAACAAAAAAACAACTGAGAAAATGGCTAACAAAGTGATAGAGATAAACCTGGAAATATCAATCATGATGGTTAACAGATTAAATTCTGCCTTTAAAAGACGCAGATTGACTGCTGACTAGACACAAAGAAAAAAGTTATCTATGTGAGGTCTATCAGAAACAGATCTCAATGATAAAGACATTTGTAGGCTGAAAGTGAAGAACCTTAAAAAGACACATCATGCAAAAAGAAACCCAAAATGCTGGTGTACTGGCAGTAGTAGTATCAGATAAAATAACATTTCAGATGAAAAATGTAACAAGATATGAACAAGGACATTATAGAGTACTAAAGGGACTTGTTCACTGAAAAGATATGACACTTGTAAATATGTTATATCTTGGACCTAAACATTTACATCTAATTCTGCAGCACCTAAATATCAGAGAGAGACTATGTGATCTCAAGGAAGAAATAGACTGCAACACAATAATTGTAGGACTTCTCAACACCCCACAGACTCCTCTGTACTGACCATCTAGACCAAATTAAACAGAGATAGAGCAGATCTAAATGATACCATGTAGGAGTTGGCTTTAACAGATTTCACAGAGCATTTCACACAACTTCTGCAAAATACACATTTTTGTTAAACTCACATGGGACATTATCACTGATTGACCTCATGATAAGACAATAAACAAATTCAAAGATATAGAAACTATTTTGAGCATCTTTTCTGGTCATGATGCAATCAAACTTAAAATCAACTACAGAAAGAGCCCTAGAAATTTCACAGACATTTGGAAACTAAAAATCCTACTCTTGAATTACTTTACAATTATAAAAGAAATTAAGACTGAAATCAAAAGGTTTATCAATGAAACCACTGATAATGAAAAACAAGTACTTACACTCTATCAAACAGAGGAAAAGCTGGCTTAGGAAACTCATTCATAGCACTTAGGGTCCACAAGAAACAAACAGATAAAAAAATAACCGAAAGGTGACAAGAAAGCAAACTAGTGACATGACTCAGCAAACTGGAAGGACAACAACAACAACAAACCAAAACAGGCCAGGAGAAAAAGAAATAAAAATAAAGATTTGACCAAAAATCAATGCAATAGAGAATAAAAGAACTATACAGAAAATAAGTGAAACAAAAAATTAATTCTTTGAGAAGATAAACAAAATGGAAACATTTATAGATTAATCAAGAACAGAGTAGGGAATAAGATCTATCAAATCAACAAGGAAACAGGTGATGTTACAATGGCTATACCAGAAATGCAAAATGTCATCAGAGAATACTATCAGCCAATTTATGACAGCAAACAATCAAACCTAATTGATATGGTTAAATTCTAGCATTTTTCTAACTTACCAAGATTGAAGCAGGAAGAATTTGAAAGTCCCAATTGACCCATAACCAGCAAAAAGACTGAATCAGTAAAAAATAGTCTCCCAACAAGGAAAAGCCCCAGTGCTTACCACTTTTCTTCTGAATTCTATGAAGCCTTTAAGGAAATCTAACAGCAATTCTCTTTAGGTTATCTCTAAAACCTAAAAAGGAAGGATGTCCCCAAATGTATTCTATGAAACCTCCATTAACTTAATTCCTAATCCAGACAACTTGCCAAAAAATTTTTGCATAGCTTCAGGCTCATATGTGTGATGAATGGATAATCAAGAATTATCAACAACGTAGACAACATGACCAAGTAGGATTTATTGCAGGAACTCAAAAATAATTTGACATACACAGTGATAAATGTAATACATTACAATAACCGTATGATCCCATAAATTGATACAGAGCAAGCATTTGAAACAAAACAACCTCAATTTAAGATTAAGACTTCCAGCACAATCTTAATAAAGAAACATCCCTTAACATGATAAAAACCATTGATGAAAAGCCAATACTAACATCATCCTGAAAGGGGAAAGGATGAAAGCTGTCCCACTGAAAACTAGAACAGGCATGGCAGCCCACTTTTTATAGTCATTTTTGACCCCTGTACTGGACATTTGAGCCAATTTAGTCAGAGAAGAATGTTAAATAAAAGGCCTCCCAATAGGAAATAAAGAAGTGAAATGATCTGTATACACAGATGATATGATTTTACACATAGAAAAATCCCAAAACAAAACAATAAACTAGTGTAAATAGTAGATGAACAGAGTCAAGTGGCAGGAAACAAAATCAACATACAAAAACTTATAGCACTTTCATACAGTAACAATGGTCAAACTGGGAAAGAATTGAAGGAAAAAATCTCAATTACAGTAGTCACAATACCAGTAAGATTTATAGGACGAAACCTTACCAAAGACATCAAAAATTCTCTGCAGGGATAACTGTGAAATACTAGGAAAACAAAATAAAAATAATACACAGAATGGAATGATTCCCATGTTCCTAAATTACAAGATAATTTAATCAAGATATCAATCCTATCACAAGTAATCTACAAATTCCACGTAATTTCAATCAAACTACTGGAGATATTTCTCACAGATATAGAAAAAATAGCATCTCAAAATTTTTCAGAAAGCATAAAAGACCCTGGTTCACCAAAGCAATATGGGGAAAGGGGAATAAAGTAGGAGGCAGCTCACTTGATGACATCCAACTCCATTACAAAGCTGTGATAATTAGACAGCATGGTATAGTCAAAGACATGGACAGGTAGACCAATGACCTAGAATTGAGAACATTCAAATGAATACCAAGCATGCATGTAATTGATTCTTGAGAAAAGGCAAAAGACAATCCAATAGGAGAATGTTACTGCAGCAAATGGTGCTAGCAGAACTGGATATGCAGAAAATTAAACTAGATTCCTCTCTCTCACCACTTATAATAATTAACTCGAAATCAATTCAAGATCTGTACACCAAACCCCAAACTAGAAAAATACTGGTGGAAAAGACAGGAGAAACTCTGGGAGATCTTGGAGTAGGCAATGACTTCATAAAGAAGACCCTCTAAGAACAGGCCAGAGTCCCCAAAATATATAAATGGGTCTATCTTAGCCTAAGAAGCTTGTGCACAGCAAAAGTAACAATAAGTTGAGTGAGTTATTTATGCTCACAGTGGGAAGTTATTTTGGGTACTCTGCCTCAGTTAAGGGTGTAGTAATGAGAATATAATGGAATTCAAGCACCTTCTGCACACACACACACACACACACACACACACAAACACACGCATGCACACACACACACACACACACACACACAAATAGTCCAAATTAAAAAAAAAGAAAAAAAAAAGAAACTGCATCTTTCCTGAAAAATAGGCAAAAAGCCCCAAGCATATCAGAACATGCAAAATACCTCTTAACACAAGAAAATGCTAATCAAACCACAATGAGATACTACTTAACTCACATCAGAATTTCTCATTTTTAAAAAATTACTTTTATTTAAATTTATTTATTTATTTTAACTTGATCAGAGACAGAGTCCAGATAATGTACAAGAGAGATCAAAGGTAGGAAACTAAGCCACCATGTCTAGGCCAGACATGTAGAAGTCTTGTGCCATTAACCACCGCACCAATTGCTGGTGCCATGGAATGGCTAAATTTAAAATCTTAATAAGTTCTGATGAGGCTGTGGAGAAAAGGAAATTCTCCTACATTGTTGGTAGGAATGCAAATTAGTACAAATACCTAGGAGAATGAAATGAAGATATCTTAAAAACCTACAGCTACAACTATCGTACAACACAGTATTCCTCTCTTAGGTATTTACCCAACTGATTAAAAAAATGCTCAGACAATTCCTAGGACATCAAACCACCCCAAATGTGCAAAAATAGATCATTTGGAATGGAAAAATTGTGGTATATGTACTCTGAAGTATACTACTCAGCCATAAGAAAACAATGAGACCCTAAGATTTGATACAAAGTGACCCAGTGTGAAAAATTTAATGCTAAGCAAAGCAAGGTAGTCTATGAAAGACAGATTTTGTATGTGTTCCCTCAATATGTATATCTCTTTTCTTCATATGCTTTATACCGGAAACTAAAAGTGTGCAAGATATAGAAACAGAGAGGGCAACGATAGATGCTCAAGGAAGTAATGTAGGGTAATGAAGGGATAAGATAGCAGTAGGTGAACAGGGGAAGAAATAAAGTCCATTTAATTCCCAATAATTAAAACAAATAGAAATTTACTGTATTAGAATCCCACCCAAATGCACCTTTCTGAAAGAGTTTATCGGCCTATATATTTACTGATTTGTTGCAAGCTAAACAGAGCAAACATGCTTGTTATGCTGCAGTGACCAATGTAAATCTTTGGTTTAAAATGTAAAATTTCCAAATTTCTTCACTGTTTAATTTGGCAATATTGGAGCAGTGTTTACTGTTTTAAAGCAATTTGTTTTATTTTTCTTTATGAGTATTTTTAATTACTATTATTTTAGTTTAACTTGGTCTTACCTTAATGTTTTTTCATTTAATTGTATTCTTCCTTAATTTAAGTGAATTTGGTGTCTTTTGAAGTGGTTTTCTTATTAAAACTATCATCTTAAGTTTTATATTTGGATATCTAGTGTATAAAATTCTACAGATTGTAAAGATTGTACATATGTACAAACACACACAAATATAATACATACATATACAAACAATTCAACCAAAGTGATTGAACAGTATGTCTCACAGATACATAATATACTGTGCCATTTAATTCAGGAAATGTTAGATTTACAGAATGTACAGCTTTCCACGAGGGTAAGAGTGTTAATGTGTAAGTTTTACCTCTGTATAAATATAATGCTTTCATATTATTTCATTCCTCATATATTCAATATGATTGACAGCCTATCTATAGGTCTGGCTGATCACAGATATCTGTGGCCAGGAGTCAATCCATGCTCTACAAAGGATTGCATCGTGATCACACAGGGCATTTTTAAATAACATCCCACACTCAGTGGAATGTACAGACATAAAAGCAGAGACCCAAAAGCACAAATATCCAATAGAAGATCATTCTCTTTGTTTTAAAGAGGAATTGGATTTAGAAGTGTTTGCATCTTGGCACTAAGAAGCACTTATATAGTTATTATTTTTTCCCAAATGTTGAGAGTCCAGTTTTAAACTCACAAACGTTCATTTCAAACTTTATAACTTAAAGTGTACAGAGCTTTACAAATGAGGCATGACACACTTTTAAAAAAGATGAGCTTATTTTTATGTCAATTTGTTAAGAGCTAAATAATTGTTAAACTGAAAGGGGAAATCAATTGTTAGCTTTTGTGAATGTTAAGGATATGTTTCTCTTCATACAGTGGAATGCACATGTGCCAGGGGCCAGCCTCAGCAGGAGTGGGTTGACTCGTTGGAGGCAGTGTAGGAAAGGAAGACTAAGGCCTCAGTGCCTTTTTCATGCAGTCCTCAGCTGGACAGCCCCAGAGATTGCTCTCTGAGGAGTGAAAACTGCTAGGAATCATCGTGCCTTTTTATTGAAAATGTGATACATGCAAGTAAATGGGTGAGGGGCTGCACGTTCTAATTATCAATTCATAAAGTTTTAACAATAGAGATCATAGATTCCATTCAGGGTTTGATTAAGGGCACGTCTATTAATCATTGATACAGTTCAACAATTGTTTGATTGATGTAAGCAGGCTTTTAGGAAATTCTGAAAGTGTAGTTTTGGAGAACAGTTCCAGCAAGCAGAGTTAATGATCAACCGGTATTTAGCAGCAGCCATCTTGTGATTACTAAAACAAAATATCAAATATTTAGGTATTAGTTCTTATGGATCTCAATAAAGAATGATACTTATATAATTCTATAGGGATCTAAAATTTAATTAAAGTAATCTTAATATATCTATTTTAAAGGGATGAGCCTACTGTTCACTTGGTGAGAATAAGGGGATACTTGGAACAGCTTCTCCAACTAGCAGTACCGGTTTTTCCTAAGTCAAAAGTAAAATGACTAACAAGTTAATGAAAAACTTTAAAATGGGTTTATGGTGTTGTGGATTCACTTGTGTAGCCTATGGCACCACTCTTATGTATTTTGTTAGAACATTAGTTACCACAGGACGAGAGTGTCCTGGGCCAGTTTCACCCTAGACCTATTGTATGTAAAAAGTTATTTGTATTAAATGTGTACTGAAGGACCTTCTAAAGGTCTAGAAGAACTTCAGCACACCCTCCATTGTAACTGCATGGATGAAGCCTTGTAATTAACAGTAAGTGATCAGGGTAAAGGGGAGTGGTTGGAGAAATTTTGGGAAATCTTACTATAAAGAAGTATGAGAGAACTATGTAATTCTTTCATAGTAGTAAATGAGGGAATAAGAGGGGAGTCACTTCCCAGCAAGGCTATTGCAGTTTCTGGAGCATATTGACCCAAGCTTTTGCTCATAGGTCAGGGGGCATACAGGAATGGCCTTGCCAACGTGATGAATCGACCAAAGCTATGCTTAAAGGTCGGAGTCTCAGACAGATCCTGGAGCCCCACCAGGTCAGAATCCTGCACACATGAACAATCATTATACTTAAGGAAAAGGCTCACTTCTCATTGAAATAAGACAAAGGCAATAAAGGCAATATCCCAGATCTATATCATTATCTAGGGCTAGATAAATGAGTGCAAACAAAGTATCCCTGGGGCATCCATGTTCTCCAAGATCAAGTGAGAAAACAAGCATTATTCTGGGTATTTCTGTCACACAAACCCATGAAACATTAATCCTATATTTTCCATCTACTACTCGCCAAAGAAAATAAAAGTTGTTACTTTAAACAACAGTCTAGGGAACCAACAGTTAGCATAATGGCTATGTCACTGGACTCCCACATAGTCGACTGTGGTTCGCATCCCGGAACTGGTGGCTTAAAACTCATGCCGGGTGCGTGTACATGTGTGCCCAAGATCCTGAGAGGAGAATGGAGGAGAAGGGATTGCGGTGTGACCATCACCCCTGGGGGGTGATTTCTCGCTTGCTGTCTCTCTGTCTCTCTCTGTCTGTCTGGCGAGCACATGCACCCTCTAGCAAAACCTCTCCAAAAAAAAAAAGTCTAGAGCTCACTCTTTTTATAGTGATGCCTGTTTATATACAAGTAAAAAATAATAATGTTTAGACAGAGGTGATCAGCAGTAATTTATTTTTAAAATAAATTACTGTAGCTTAGTAAAACCATCATGATGAGATGGCTTGTGTTTTTCCAGTCCCATGTTCTAGTTAAAGTAAGGATGAACTTGCTTCACGCTGTGAGGGGGGCATAGGGCAATTTGTTGCTTCTAATGTCCTTCTCAGTGCAACGATATGCACCTGACCAGTCATTAGATCAAAAGTCATTCGTCTTCTTCTCCAAGTACTTGAGCATGTAGTCCATGCCTTGGTGAGCTCCAGATTTTCTTGAGAACTTCACATTCTCTTTCATTGGCCTTTTCTAATTCATGCTGCATATGACAGTGCATGAGGGTTTTGGACTCCTCAAGCACAACAGGATCACCTGAGGCCATTGCCTGGATCCTAAACATGACTTTTTGGTTGAAGGTTTCAGGCCAGAATGTTTGGGAGACCAGTCCTTTTTCACATGCCTCCTGGGCAGTCAGCTTTCGCCCACTGAGCAGCATTTCACTTGCAGATGCCCTTCCCATAATTTTTGGAAATGTGACAGAAGAACAACCATCAGGGCTCTGTCCAAACACAGTGTAGGGCGTTTGAAACCAAGGTTTATCACTTGCCCAGACTGTATCACAGAGAGGCAGTATGGAGGCTCCTAAGCCAATGGCTGGGCCATTTATTGCTAAAATAAATGGGTAACTGAATGAATGAATTCACAAAGGTTTTGACAGCTTCTGCCATTTATCACTTTCTCTCTTCCTGTTGTTTGTTAAACACCGTAAAAAATAAGCAAAGTCAAGTCCACAGCAGAACATACTGCCCACTGCACTGAGAAGCACAATCTTGCTGTCAGTGGCAGCAGCCATGTTCAAGGCACTCTGGACTTCTTTCATTACCTTGGATTCAGGGAGTTATCCTTTGATGATTTTGTAGATAGCAAGATGTGAGTGAAGCCATCCCGCTTCCAGACAACAATATCTTTATATCTGTAAGTATTTTCTATTTGTCTCAGGCTGAAATGCAAATGTTTATCAGAAGGCTGGTGTGTTCTTTCATCAAGAATTTTCCTCTTCCCAGCCCTCACTCCCATGACAGGTGTCTGCATCCTGGTTGTTCCATTGGCATCTAATTCACTTGGAAATGGAGACTTACATTTTCTGCTAGTGGTCAAATCTATGACCATGGCTGCAGGTACAGGGCCAGGAACCACAGACTCTAGAGAAGCTATTTTGAGCCCATCCTCCATCCTCAGTTTCTCCACCCAAAGGCCCACTAAAGCTCCATGTCTCTTGTCTGCAGCTACAAGTGGCACTGACCTGTCGTCCAGACATTGTTCAGTGGGGTCCCGGAGTTCCTGCAGGCTCTCTTTTTGAATGTCATTTTCTACCATCTCATACTTCATGGGGCTGTAAGGCACAAGTGTCTTTTTACCCTCCATAGTCTTCTGGTCTGTGAGAGATGAGGTAGAGTTTCTCTTGGCATTTTGACTGCTGCCAAAGAGTGGATCTTTTTGGTGCTCATGGGTCTTGCCAATCTCTATCAATTTAGGAGAGGTAAGAGACAATATCGTTTTTGTGGATCTGGAAATGTTTTCTTGAGACTTCTTTGAGGAGGCCCTGCATCTCCTGGTCAGTTTGCTTACTCTCTTCTTTTTAGTATGATGTCTATTGAAAGCTCGGGTGAAATCCTTACAATTTTTGAGGTGCAGCACTGGCTCCCATGTGTCTTCCTCACTGCCATAGTCCTTCCATTGAACCAAATACTCAGTTTTACCCTTTTCATTTTTCCTTTTGTCAATAATTTTCTCAATCTAGGAAGCAAAAGGAAAACATTATCATTGAGAAGTTAAATTCAACAGAATTGTTTCCTTACCTGAACAGAAGACAGTAATTTCCCACTCTTCTCTAAAATTTAACTTGGATATGGATTTTTGATCCAACACAAGTACAAAGATAATTAGGACGAGATCATAAGCAACAAATGTAGGTTTCCTGTTACATGACCCACAGGCTATTACTAAATGCTCTGAGACAAGTTGCTTTGACAAATATATTTACAACATTCTGTCTTTCCATGTGTAAATTTTTAAGTATGAACCACCGCTACAATAATGGGCTTTTTAAACTGAATGAATGTATTCACAAAGGTTTTGACAGCTTCTGCCATTTTAACACTTTCTCTCTTCCTGTTTTTTGTTAAACATCGTAAAAAATAAGCAAAGTCAAGCCCACAGCAGAACATACTGCCCACTGCACTGAGAAGCACAATCTTGCTGTCAGGGGCACCAGCCATGTTCAAGGCACTCT
>NW_006159481.1:643707-647162 GCF_000334495.1 Tupaia belangeri chinensis | reverse complement strand
TCACTCCCATGACAGGTGTCTGCATCCTGGTTGTTCCATTGGCATCTAATTCACTTGGAAATGGAGACTTACATTTTCTGCTAGTGGTCAAGTCTATGACTATGGCTGCAGATACAGGGCCAGGAACCACAGAATCTAGAGAAGCTATTTTGAGCCCATCCTCCATCCTCAGTTTCTCCACCCAAAGGCCCACTAAAGCTCCATGTCTCTTGTCTGCAGCTACAAGTGGCACTGACCTGTCGTCCAGACATTGTTCAGTGGGGTCCCGGAGTTCCTGCAGGCTCTCTTTTTGAATGTCATTTTCTACCATCTCACACTTCATCGGGCTGCAAGGCACAAGTGTCTTTTTATCCTCCATAGTCTTCTGGCCTGTGAGAGATGAGATAGAGTTTCTCTTGACATTTTGACTGCTGCCAAAGAGTGGATCTTTTTGGTGCTCAGGGGTCTTGCCAATCTCTATCAATTTAGGAGAGGTAAGAGACAATATCGTTTTTGTGGATCTGGAAATGTTTTTTTGAGACTTCTTTGAGGAGGCCCTGCATCTCCTGGTCAGTTTGCTTACTCTCTTCTTTTTAGTATGATGTCTATTGAAAGCTCGGGTGAAATCCTTACAATTTTTGAGGTGCAGCACTGGCTCCCATGTGTCTTCCTCACTGCCATAGTCCTTCCATTGAACCAAATACTCAGTTTTACCCTTTTCATTTTTCCTTTTGTCAATAATTTTCTCAATCTAGGAAGCAAAAGGAAAACATTATCATTGAGAAGTTAAATTCAACAGAATTGTTTCCTTACCTGAACAGAAGACAGTAATTTCCCACTCTTCTCTAAAATTTAACTTGGATATGGATTTTTGATCCAACACAAGTACAAAGATAATTAGGACGAGATCATAAGCAACAAATGTAGGTTTCCTGTTACATGACCCACAGGCTATTACTAAATGCTCTGAGACAAGTTGCTTTGACAAATATATTTACAACATTCTGTCTTTCCATGTGTAAATTTTTAAGTATGAACCTGAAATTCAAATTAGAATTTTCTAACCTAGTTTTAAAAATTGTATCTACTTAATCACTATAAATCACTTAGAATAGAAATTGAATGTACCCAACATGAATAAGCGTCACACAGGTCCTGATGATGGTACAAAACACATTATCATTAACAGTAATGGTCCAATTCTGAGTCCCATAAAAATCTTTCCTCTTGATTTTTTTTATTAATTTCATTCCTGACTTTCAGCCTTTTATCTTACCCACTTCCCACACTCTTTTTACTATTTACAACCATTTTCAATGGTTCTTTGTCCTCTAATCTTACTTTCACCACCATTGAGTATGGACAGTTGGTAAATGCAGAAGTGAATACAGGGAATGTTTCTCATTTATGGACTGACTTGCTTCGCTTGAATGTAAATATAAATATAATTTTTCCCGATTTTTCATCAGTGTTTTTTTTTAACAGAAGTGTGATATTTTGTAAAATATACATTCCTTGCTTTTCCAATCCATTCGTCTATCCATCAGCACTTGGGTTGGTTCCATTTCTTACCAATTGTAAATAATGCTGCAATAAACATGGATATGAAAGGACTTTTCTGTTGTAAACTTTTCTATCCTTTGTTTAGATGCCCAGGAGAGGAATTACTGAATCACATGGTAGTATCCTTTGCAGGTTTTAGGAACCTCTATATCTCCACCGTTTATAAACCAATATATCTTCAAAATACCAATGAAAGATAGTTTCACTTTTACCACAGCATAACCACCACTTATTCTTTATTGTCTGTCTTTGTTTGAATATTCACCATGCTGTCTGGGATTAAATATCTCATTGTGAGATTGACCCATATCTCCCTTAGTAAGAAGAATATTTAGCATTTTTCCTATGCATCTAGTACTCCTAGAGATTTTATATTTTTTTGCTTTGGAAATGGTGAGAGGGAGGAAATCAATCACATAAAAGGAAACTATTTAATAGATAGTAGAATAAAAAGTTATCTCATTACAATAATGTGTATGGTAATAACCTTGAACAAGTACAGTGTGTATCATAGTAAAAAAACTCATTTTGTATGTTTCAGTGATTAGCAGAGATGATATATAATAATAATAATGATAATAATTTTTAAGAGTGTAAGGAGAGGCTAAAGAACACTACATGCCATGAAAAGAATGAAACCACCCAGGATATGTTATAATAATATGTATCTGTGCACCAATATAGATCAGCCACATAGTTGGATAAAAAACTGTGAGGTCTATAAATATATATACAGTGCAATATGTTATTTATTACAGATCTCAACCCACCACTGTTTCCCGAACAAATTATCTAGACTAAATAGATACATTAATTAATGGATAAATAAGCAGAGGTATGGGATCTAACTGAAACCATAAATCAAGTGGACTTGACTGGCATCTATAGAACATTTCACTCAACCACAATAAAGCATATATTGTTCTCACCCTCCACTGAAATATTTTCAAATATTGACCAAAAGATAGAGCACAAAAAAAAGGCCTTAAGCATGCAGAGTTATAGAAGCTGTATCCAGCATCATGTATGACATTAATAAAATATTTGGAACTATCACCTGAGGGAGTTTTCAATATGCACATGCAAATAGAAACTAAATTAATCTCCTCCTCAATGACATCACAATCAGTAAGGATATTAAGGTAAAAATCAAAAGATTCTTTGAAAGAAATGGTAAAGAAGACAGATGTGGCATATTCTGTGGAACACAGCAACAGCGATCATTAGAGGGAGTTTTACTTCATAACTAATAGTACCTGTTAAAAATTAAAAAAAAAGAAAACTGAGGCAAAGAGCCTAACAACACACCTCAGGGAATTGAATAACATCAACCAACACCCTACAAAAACTATAAGGTGAAAAATCAATAATAAAGACTGTGATGTGAAAAAATAAAAGAAATACTAAAAGATCCATATAGAAAATAGTGACCTCCCAAAACTGTTTGAGAACTTAATTCATATTGACATATTACTGAACTAATTAAGAGCACCAAAAGAAATTAAAGAAAACAAATAAGTGAGGAAATAATCAATAATACAATAGATTCAAAAGATCATGATGGAATATTGTGAGTAATTATAAGACAACCTACAAGAAAATCTGAAAGGGTTGTACAAATTTCTGAACACACATATTTTATCAAGATTTGACATAGGAGAAATTAAAAGCCTGAATATACCAATAATAAGCACTGAAATCAATTATGGAGAAACACTCTCCCATAAAAAGAAAACCCCAAGTCCCAATGACTTCACTTCCCAATCCTGCAAAACTTTAAATTATATATATAATTATATATATTATATGTATTGTATATATTTATATATATAATATAATTACAATATATATTATAATTATATAATACATATATAATACAATAATTATATATAATTTTATATATTATATATTAT
>NW_006159481.1:633051-643546 GCF_000334495.1 Tupaia belangeri chinensis | reverse complement strand
TTAACACATACAAAAATATAAAAATAATAGAACACATTTACAGCAGAAATTATAAAATTCATAAGCTCACATCCATCAATGCAAAAATTATTCAAAACCACACAACTTTCAAGGATTAAGACTTACAGCAAGAGTGGCAAGAATGGGACATGTATCAACGTAAATAAAATGCCATACTATGGCAGTCCCTAAGCAAACAACACACTGAATAATTTCCACTAAACAGGAACAATGTAAGACTGCCACTTTCTCTACTCTTTTTTAAAGCAGTACTGGAAATCTTAGCCAAATTCAACAAATTGGACAACAGAATTGAGTTAAATTTCCAGGAATAGGAAAAGAGTAAGGGCAATTATATCTATTTTGGCAGAAAATATGATTCTGTACACAGAAAATCCAAAACAATCTAGACAAAACACTCTTGAAAATGATAAATGAATATAGCAAAGTAGTAGGATAATCAACATGTAAAAAATTATTTTTATACAACAACAAGGAACAAACTGAGGTAGACTTTAAGAAAGAACTCTTATTTACAGTAGTCAAAGAGAGCAAGATATCTGAAAATAAACCTATAAGAGATGTGAAATACCTTGTCATGTAAAAACTAAAAGGGAAAACAAACAAAATCCATTTGAGGATGATAAAGAATAGAAAATGTGATATTTCTGGAATGCAAGTGCTAATATAAACAAAATTTTAGTTCTACCCAGAAGTCTTAGGAAGTTAGTTCTACCCAGGAGACTTAGAAAGTCTAGTGAAATTCCAATCAAATTACCATGGCTATTCTCCAAATAAAATATTAAAATAATCAGAACATGTCTTTGCAATTTCTGAAAGTCCCATAAGTCCAAAGCAATGCTGTACAAAGTGAATAAAGTAACAGGGACCAGGCAGTTAGCGTAATGGCTATGTCACTGGACTCTCACATAGTCAACCGCGGTTCGTGTCCCAGACCCGGTGGCTTAAAACTCAAGCCGGGCACGTGTGCGTGCGTGCCCAAGATCCTGAGAGGAGAATGGAGGAGAAGGGATTGCAGCGTGATCATCCCCCCTGGGGGGTGATTTCTCGCTTTCTGTCTCTATCTATGTCTCTCTCTGTCTGTCTGGCAAGTGCACGTGCCCTACAGTGAAAATCTCTCAAAAAAAAAAAGTGAATAAAGTAACAGTAATCTCACTTTCTGACCTCAGATCATACACAATAAGCAAACAGCATGGTGCTAGCATAGAATCCAGCATGAAGACCAATGGAACAGAATAGACTACCCAGAAATTACTCCTATATACGGAAAACAGATTACCTACTATTTTAATGTACATCCAATGACATTAATCTTTATAGTGTACAACATTGTTTTTAAGGCAAAATTTCCACGTATAGCAGTCAAGAGAAAGACATCACAATGTTATCAGAATATACATTTAAATTTTTGTCAATAAAGGTTTTCTTTTCTTTCCCAGTTTCCCTCCCTCCATTTCTTATCTCCATTTTCCCCCCTCTTCATCTTCTCTAGTATTTACCTTTGCCCGTCCTGTGTTTATACCTTCCAAACGTTCAGTTTCTTTAATGGAGTGCAGACAGGAGTTATATATTGAGTGGGGCCATGCATAGCCTTTCTGTCACAGACTGACTTGCTTTTCTTTGCATTAAGACTTCCATTATTTGTCCACTTGGCAGTCCTCTGGTTTTTAGCACGATTATTCTCTGAGGAAATAAAAATCTCTGCAATGAATTGGTACTGGAAAAACTTCATCTTCACTTGCAGAGAAGTGAAACATGACCTCTCTTCCTTGCTTTTACCTAAACTCAACTCAATGGGAAATCACAGATAAAACAACAAACTACTGGTGAAAATGACCAGGGAGTTAAGATAGTGACTCTTTCACAGCCAACTTGGATTCAAGTCCTGGACTGGGTGGATACAAAGCACAATGATCGTTAAAAACCCAAGAAGAAAATGTAGAACAGATTGTGGTGTGACTATCTCCTTTGATGGAAACCATGTAGCCAACAGAGGCAGAGTCTAAAAGAGCTGTCTCTCATGTTTAATCAAGCCCTGGGTGGGAATAGCTGCAGGCAAGGACCACAGCTGGGAGCTCAGACTTTCAAACTGTGTTTGTTGTATTTCTCTGCCATGGGCTTTACTGTCGTTATAGTACCTCAGTACCCTGTAAGATACCACCACCAGTGTTACTGTAACTTTTACAATAATCCTGAAGGATTGTGGGCTCCTAAAGCAGTGGCCAGTGGGAATAGAGAGTCACCCATCCTGCCTGGAAAATAACAAAAAATGCTGAAGCTCATCTCAGAGCCACATGTACACAATAACCTTTAAGACAGTCATTAAGCTGCTTCCAAGACCACATTCTTTTTCCATGTAGACATTAGACTCACTCTCTTAGCTGTAGATTACCCCAAAGACAATATAGGTGTTCCATTTTAGTATACATTAACCATGTTTTTACTTACCCAAATAAGATTTCTATTTAGCCCTTTGGCCTGAGGCTAAAGTTATCAAGTGAGACTAAAGCTATCAAGCTTGCTGAAAACACCCTCACCCAAAAGACTCTGCCCACTAATCAAGATCTAAGAAGACAAATGGACATTATTGCCCAAAGGAACGTGGCTGTTTATACCTGATCGAACAGAACAGACATCATGTCTTATGATTATATTTTGAATATCCTATTTTTCGCCCTGAGGACTGTAACTGTTTATACCTGATCAAACAGAACAGACATCATTTCTGTTATTGCAATGTTTTGAACACCCTTTTTTTACAGTAAAATCTTTTACTTCCCCCTTCACCCTTCCTACTTCTGTAAACATCCCTTAATAAATATGTATGTTTGATAGCCACTGATGCTGCAGTCTTGAGCTTGCTCTGACCATAGCTGGCTGAGAAAATGCTGAAGGTCATTAAGGTCTCTACCTGAATTCCTGCTCACCTGCGTTGCCTTTCTGTGTACGAGCCTCAAACCACCCTAGCCTGAGCCACCCCAGCCTGAGCAGGTCCTCGGCACTCCTTGAGGTGTGATTTCTCAGTTTCCCACTATCTACCTCTATGCATTTCTCTCCAGGGTGTACATGTGATCTATGCAATAAAATAAACAAATAAGTAAACTTTAACAATAAAGCTAAATAATCAAAGAAAATTAGTGGTGGTTAATAAAAGAAACACATGTGGAAGTCAGAATAGGCAAAGAACTTCTTAAATAACACCACCATTAAACAGACAGTCATACAGTCAAAGGACAAGTGGAACTACATCAGGCTAAGATGAATCTTCACAGCCCAAGAAACAAAAGTTAGAGGCATGTAATTGCCCTCAGGATGGATCAATATATTTATCAAACTAAGGTAGGAAAAATATTGTAAGCCAGAAGAACTAAGAACTTTTTAAGGCAAAAATATATTTTTTAAAAAGTCAAAATAAAGCATATGTGAATGATGTGAAGAGATACCTCTTCAAAGAAGACCTCTGAATTTCCAAAAAGTGTACAAATATATCAGCCTAAACTTCTCTTTACATAAGGGAGAGTCAAATCAAAACCTAAATGAGATTCCACCTATCCACAGACAGGTTGGATAGAAATTAGCAAATGCATAATAAGTATTTCTGGGAAGGTCATGTGAGTACAACCACTGTGACATATAATGTATATGAGCCTCAGGGACCTTTGAATAGTACTACCATATGCTCAATTATACCCTGGGGACCTATCACCTAAATAGAATATACTCAGTTCAAACACCACTTGTACATTCATGTTTATTGCAGCAATTTTTACAAATGCTAAGTAATCATTCCCTATGCCCAAGAGCAGATGAATGGAATGAAAAAAAAATGTGATGCTTATACACCATAGAACATTACTCAGTCATAAAAGTTAAAGAAACCTTGGTATGTGACAGACAGTGGAGAAATATAAAAATGTAGTTATAGTTTAAACAAACTATACCCAGCATATAACCCTTAACTAACATGAAAATCTGCATTTTAAAGCAGAAAACGAAAGATTGGAATGTATAAAAATTCTGGAGAACAACTGTGGATATTATGCACAGTGCAGGAGGAGAGAGGGCGATAGTCTTTTAGATGGAGAACGTCAGGAGATAGGAAGCATAGCATTTAATAGAAACCCAAAAAGGAAATGTTGGGTTTAAGATTACATGTGTAGTTATATTTTTTATGTGACTAATATACAATGGAGTCATACTGGCAACATTAACTTCATAGGCTGTAATCATGTTAAGTTTTTAAATACAAGAATATTAAAGAAGCCTCTAGTGTACAAAATAATAATTTAATGTTTGATGTATTACAATGGACACTTTGACATATGATATATGAACCTTGGTATTACCAGATGGTGTGGAAGTTGCTTCACTAGATTTTTTTGTGTTTGACCATGGTTCAAGTCAAAGACCTTACAGCACAATACTCACACTGGGTCTGTGAGCGTGTGTTCTGCAAAACCATGGAGGACAATGGCAGAGAAAGATTTGTGGCTTGGCCATGTACCAGGTGATTTTGCACATTCTGTCTCTCTGATTAGCCCATGCACCATAGAACACAATTATCTTAAAAAAAAATAAAAGATATGGAACTCAAGTAATTATGTGACACAACTTTTGCAATTAGTTTGTAGGGAGAATAAAATTAAAGATAAGAATAAAAGAGCAATTCATGCCCTTGAAGTGGATGAAATAAAAATGGCTAGGTTGTAATATGCAACTTTTGGCAATTGGAATACAGTAAATAAAATGTGTTTTTAATGGAAAAGGTACAGAGGACACAGACTTTGTAAAATAACTTGGCAATTTCTGACAAGGTTATATTTCTACATACCATATAATACAATTGTGAAAGTGGTGGGTATTTAATCCATTGAAGTAAACATTTGTATATACAAAACTCACACATAACATGTCAGAACATCATGTGGAATAATGGAAAATGATATGGAAAGCAAATGTACACCAATGGATCGATTTGTTACATCAATGATAAAATAGTTATACAACAGAAAGTGACTTTGGGACATGAAAAATAGAAGTACTTTTGGGATTCATAAAATGGGGTATGTATGTTAAGAGAGAAAAATCCTGCTAAAGGGAAGCACAAATTATATCAGTCTAGAAATGTGAGTTTTGTGTTGTGTCAGAGAAGTTTTTGATGTTTGGGGACAGAGAAAGAAATGCATATTCTCATTTACTTTGGTTAATAATTGATGGTCTGAGGCATATTTTGCAAACATCTTCACTTATCACACAGAAGCTGTCTTCATTGTCATTTTTATTTCCTTTGCTGTATAGAAGCTTTTGAGCTAGATGCATTCTCACTTGACTATTTTAGGAATCATTGGCTGTGCTGCTGGGGCCTTATTGGAGAAATATTTCTCCATCCCTATGTCTGCACAGGATTCCCCTAAGTTTTCTACCAGTAGTACAACAGTAGGAAGCTTTACATTTACATCTCTGATCCATTTTAAGTTGAATTTTGTCTTTAATGAGCCTTAGGAGTCTCATGCCCTTTTCCATAGTTTGATGTCCAGTTCTTCCCACACCATTTCCTGAAGAGACTTCCTTTTCTGCACTACATTCTCTTGTACCCTTTGTGAAAAATCAATTGCATCTGTAATGTAGACTTTATTTCTAAGTTTCCTGTTTAGTTCTATTGATCAGAGAATGTATTTCTTTGGCAGTACTATGCTGTTCTGATTCTCACTACTCTGTAATATATTTAAGGTCAGAAGTGAGAGGACTCCAACACTGTTTTTTTAATTTATTTATTTTTTTAATCCTGCTTGACATTAATAGAAGACATAGGGTCTTCTATAACTCCAAACACATTTTGTGATTTCTGGAAATCTTTGTGAAAAATATCACTGACAGTGTGATCAGAAAGGAATTGGAAATGTAGCTTAATTTGATGAGAATTCTTTAGATTATTTTTCTAATTCAAGAATATGAGGTGTCTTTCCAGTTTTAATCTCCTACTCATTTTATTTTTCCTGTTTTCTATAGTTTTCCTTCTACAGATCTTTCATGACTTTGATTGGGTTTATTTCTGCATTATTTACATGGATATTGCATTGTGAATGAGATTGCTTTCTTCAATTCTGTCTCAATCTGATCATTTTTAGTGTACAAAAAAGCCATTTATTTTTCTAATTGATTTTGTATTCAGCTAACTTAGCAGATCAATTTTTTTACATCTATTTTTTTCAGCGTGGATTCCTATAAGTCTTGTATGAATGTAATCACATCTGCAAAAAGTGAGTTTGTGTTGTTGTTGTTGTTGTTTTCTCCCCTATAGAAATAACTTCTTTGTCCACATTCTTGTCATATATGACTTTGTGTGTAGTAATGTCCTTCCTATACATATTTTGCTGAGATTCTTGAACATGCAGGAATGTTGTATTTTATCATATGCTTTATTTGTGCATCTATTGACTGCTCATATGATTTTTATCCATCTCTGTTCACATGATGTCTTACATTTATTGTTTTGCTTTTGTTGTGCTGTTCTTGCAGCCTATGGATAAATTTTACATGATCATTATGTATAATGTTTATGTGATTCTGGATTGGGGTCAGTAGGTATGTTACAACACACTTTTCCATCCATATTCATCGCGGAAATTTGTCAAATTTTATTTTTTTCTTTGTCTGTTATGTTGATTTCTGCTTTAGGAGGAAAGGCAATAGAGATTTCATAGATCCTTCCTCTTGGATCTTTAAAACTCAGGCATCCTAGGATAGGCTCTTCTTTAAAATTTTATAGTATTCATAAGTGATGATGTCCAGACATGGGATTCTCTATATTGGGAGACTTTTAATTGCTGATTCAATCTCATCATTTTTATGGTCCATTCACATTTCCAATTTCACCCTGATTCAATCTAAGTAACTTGATTTTAACGTTGTTTATCACTTCTTGATGTTCAATATTGTTGGCACATTATTGCTCAGAGTAGTTTATAGGTATATATAAATTTTTACAAAAAAAATTATATGTTTTTAAATGATTTATACTTCCATATGCCTATATGTAATTATATATACATATATATTTACATCTGCATCTATAAATATACATATATTTATATATGTATCTTTTACATAAATATTTATAGGTATAATATATGTGTATACTTAGTATCCTTACCTATATATGTAAATTTCTGATATGTCCAGTGTAGTATTATCAGTTTTATTATTGCCTTTATCTTTCTGGATCTATTCCACGTTTTTGTGAATTTATCTAGATCATTATTTAACAATGTTAATTATCTATTCTAATAACCAACTGTACATTTTGTTAGTTATTAGATAGTTCTTTTATAATCTCTGTAATACTGTTAGCTCAAGTCTTTCTGGGTGCTATTTATCATTATATGAGATTTGTTGTTATTTTTGCTTTTGCAGTTTTTTAAATATGAATTTGTTTATTTCTCACCTTTATACTTCTACTCTTTTTATCACTAATGTATTTGAATTGTTCTCTTTAGATGTCTTTTGCTGTGTCCCAAAGGTTACAGAGAGAAACATATTCATTATCACTCATTTCAATGAAGCTATTGAATTCATTCTAGGTTTCTTCAGTAGTCTGGGAGGTGTTCAAAAGTAGGGTCTCCGATCTCATCGTTTTTGTATTTTTGAGAGTTATTTCCTCATTGATTTAATATTTCCTTTTGTGACATCAGTGAAAATGTAGGGTATAGTGTTTCTATGTAGGGGGTAATTTTCTGCCCTATAATTTGGTGCATGCTCAAACATGTTCAATGTGGAGATGAGAGAAAAGTTAACATGTACTTCTGGTTAAATATGCTACAAATTCTCTTTAAGTCTATCTGGATATTGGTGTCATTAGCTCCTGTGTCTCTTTGGTTCCCATGCAGATGACTTGCCAACTGGTGGCAGTGGGGTGTTAAAAGTCCATATTTGGTTTTGGGTGTTTCAGACTAAATTTATTTTTATATTTGTCTGACAGTATTTCTCTCACATATTTTGGAATCCTGGTCAAAGAAAAATGCCATACAATTTACCTTGGTTACATATGTCTAGTAAATTAATCTTTAACAACTATGTGGTATTCTTGTTTTTTTAAAGCCTTATAATTATAAATTCTATTTTGTCTTTATTAAGATTTTGACTCCAGTCTCTTTTTTATTTCTACTTGCATAAAATAAACTTTTCAAGCTTCTTATTCGCCTTCTTATTCCCAATGTATATCTGTTTTAATGAAATGTGATTTTTCCAGGGAACTTGGAGTTACTTTATTTTCAGTTCAGCCTGTATTTTAGTTGAGAAATATAATCTTTAACATTTAATGTTTTCATTGAGATGGGCAGACGTATCTTTGCCATATCTTACTCATTGGTAATTTTTCCTGGGTACTCTTCCTTCTATTCTTCTTTCTTAATTTTCCAAGTATGTATTCCTTAAGTATTATTTCCTATAGTATTAATTTGGACTTGATTGGCAACAGTCTTGTCAAAAATTTATGCATCTTTTTTTTTCCATTGGAGATATTATGATTTTTATATCCTTCTCTATTTTGGAACATTTCTAATTTGAGAGACTGTTTATTTCATATTCAGTCACCACTGGTATTGGTTAATATAGGTTTGCCGTTGCACCTTGATTTAACCTAGATAACTTTAACATGTCCAGATTATTGTCTATCTCATCCACATTTAACCATTTGTTGTCATATTGCTGCTCATAATATTTTCTCTTGTAAGCCTTTTTCTCATACTCACTGTAATAGCACCATCTTCACTACAATATGAACCTACCGTTTCGCTTTCTGTTTATTTATTTTTTATTAGTTTAACTAATGGTCTTTCTATTTTGAACATCCTCTGACAAAACAAGCCTATTATTTTTTTTGACATTTTGTCCAGCTCTTTCATTTTCTATTTCATTGATTCACCTCTAATTGTTACTACTTTTTTCTGGTGTGAGTGTTACTAGTGCTTAACTACAGTGTTGATATGCAATTTTAAGTTATTTATTTAGCCTCTTTCCATTTCTTTCTCTCTTTTTTTTGTGAAAACTAATGGTTATAAATTTCTCTTTTATTCATGTTTTTCATTGTCCTATAAGTCACAGGGAGAGATGAGAGTATCTACAAAAAAAATTAGATGAGTTATGTATATTGAGTATGAATTGTGTATGTCACAAACAGTTGGAAACCATCTCATGTTTTGAGATATTGGAAATTTTAATCAAATAAAAATTCCATTGCTACCGAAATTACTTCACATATTTAATGCAGTTTCCCTCAAACTGCTGATGACACTCATCAACAAAACGCGAAAAATAATCCTATCATTTGTCCAGAACCATTAAAACTGTTGTACTATTCAAGTAAGACTATATAATAACAAAAAAGTAGAAAGCACTTCATGACCCTAACTAAATATTTATTACAAAGCAGTGTAATTAAAACAGAGTGGTCATAGTGCATGGATTGTCATATAGACACATACAATAATGGAAAAGAGATCATTTAGAAATAAAATCCAAATCATGCAGTCAAAATATGTTGAAAAATAATTAATACAAGAGAGGGACCAGCAAGTGTTGAAATTATAGGTCACTGTTGTTGCATGAAGTCAAACATGGTTCGAGTTCCATACCCAGTGGATTGAATGAATGCCATCTAGGTGTGTATGCATGTCCAAAATCTCAAGAGAAGTAGGGAAATGGAGCGATTTAGAATGGTTATCCCCTCTGGGGGGTAATTTCTTGCTTCCTGTCTCTGTCTCTCTTCTTGAGGCATGTAATGTAGAGCAAAATCTCCCTAAATATAAAATACAAGACAATGTAGTGAGGATAAGAATGTTGAGGATGATGTGTATAGTATTTCTAACTGGATTGGTGAGAAATGTATACATGTTGGCATATTCACTTTGCAAACTAATTGACATACATGATTGAACGTATAAATGAAATTGAAATAATTTTTTTAATTAAGCAAATATAATTTAAAAAAAGAATGTTGCTTTAGAAAATCATGCTGAAAGTATTGGAATCCACTGGCATCAACCAAAAAATTAGATCCTCATCTTTTAACATAAGAATCAATACAAAATTACCTAAACAGTAAAAATACAAAATGAACTTAAACTTAAAAGCAATTAATCACATTGAAAAAGTATTCAGAGCAAACACAGGTGAAACTTCTCAGATTCTGGAGAAGCCAAACATTTTAAAATAAGTTGTCTAAAGCCCAGGTAGTGCTACATTGTTTACAAAATAGAATCACATGATTACACCAAGAAAAAAAGATGTAATCTTTTGTAAACTTAAACCTTCATGGGACAAAAAAATGGGGATGAAAAGACAGACTCCATAGTAATAACTGTATTTTAAATTTACCTTTTAATGGGAAATTCATAATCAGTACATACAGATAACTCATGCAGATCATCATAAAATAATAAATAATCTAATAAAAGAGATAAGCAATCTTAATAAA
>NW_006159481.1:579279-632693 GCF_000334495.1 Tupaia belangeri chinensis | reverse complement strand
TCCCACGTAGTCGACCGCGGTTTGTGTCCCGGACCCGGTGGCTTAAAACTCACGCCGGGCGCGTGTGCATGCGTGCCCAAGATCCCGAGAGGAGAATGGAGGAGAAGGGATTGCGGCGTGACCATCCCCCCTGGGGGGTGATTTCTCGCTTTCAGTCTCTATGTCTCTCTCTGTCTGGCAAGTGCACGTGCCCTACAGTGAAAATCTCTCCAAAAAAAAAAAAATAGGGAAAAAAACACTCCATTGAAAAGACACTTACACAACAGAGTTTATTGAAGCAATAGTTACAACTGTTAAGTCACCTAATCCTTCCCAGTGATAATTTGGTTGAAAAAAATATAGTGCATGTATAATAGAAAATATGACTCAATCAAAATAGTGAGGTCTTATCACCTTATTAAAAGTGAATAAATACAGGTGGAAATCCAGTTTTTCCAGCACCATTTGCTGAAGAGGTTTTCCTTTTCCCACTGGATTGACTGGTACCCCCTGTCAAAAATCAGTTGACTGAATGATTGGGAATTTATTCCTGTGGACTCAATTCTGTTCCATTGGTCCACATGTCTGTTCTTGTGCCAATACCATGCTGTTTTGATTACCACAGCTTTGGAGTATATTTTTTGGGTCACGGAGTGAGATGCTGCCCACTCCACTCTTCTTTTGTAGAATTGCTTTGGCAATGTGGGTTCTTTGATTATTCCAGATGAATTTTGTGATTGTCTTTTCTAAATCTGTGAAGAATGTGTCTGGTACTTTGATTGGCACTGCATTAAATAGGTAGATTAATTTGGGTAGAATTGCCATTTTGGTTATATTAATTCTTCCAATCCAGGAACATGGGATGTCCTTCCACTTTTTTGTGTCATTTTCAATTTCTTTTTTTTAGCTTCTCATAGTTTTCCTGTGGAGGTCTTTAACTTCTTTGGTTAGATTTATCCTTATGTACCTTACACTTTTTGTGGCTATGGTAAATGGAATAACTTTTTTTTAGTTCTATCTCCATCTTCCTGTTGTTTGTATATAGAAATGCTATAGACTTCTGTATATTAATTTTGTGTTCTGCAACTTTACTGTATTCATGCATTACTTCCAGAAATTTCTTCACGGAAATCATTGGGTCTTCTATGTACACAATCATGTCATCTGCAAATAGAGAGAGTTTCACCTCTTCTTTTCCTATTTGTGTGCTTTTAATTGTTTCCTCTTGCCTGATTGCGTTGGCAAGGACTTCCAGTACTATGTTGAAAAGGAATGGAGAAAGTGGGTAACTTTGTCTTGTACTTATTTTTAGTGGGAAAGCTTTCAGCTTTTCTCCTGTAGAAAGATGAATCGGAACCCCTACCTGTCACCTTTGACAAAAATCAAGTCAAGGTGGAGCAAGGATCTAAATCTAAGACCCCAAACTATTAAACTGCTTCTAGAAAACACTGGGGAAACTCTGGGGGACATTGAGGTAGGGAAAAACTTCTTACATAAGACCCCCAAAGCACAGTTGATATAATCCCTAAAATAGATGAGTGGGATTATATCAGACTAAGAAATTTCTACATGGCAAAAGACACAGTAATTAGTGTGAATTGAAAGCCCTCAGGATGGGAAAATATTTTTTTAAACTCTGCATCAGATAAGGGATTGATAACCAGAATCATAAGGAACTAAAGAAACTGTTTTGAAAAAAGATGATGAACCCTATTAAAAGGGAGAAGGAGTTGAAAAGAACACTCACTACAGATGACATATGAATAGCCAGAAGGCATATGAAAAAATGCTCAACATCCCTCATTGTAAGGGAAATGCAGATCAAAACAATGAGATACCACCTAACATTAGTCAGAATGGCTAAGATTAAAAAAACAAAAAATGATAAGTGTTGACGTGGATTTGTGGATTTGATGAAAGGGAACTCTCTAACACTGCTGGTGGAATGTAAAGTAGTGCAACCACTGTGGAGAACAATTTGGAGATTCCTCAAAAATCTACAAATAGAGGGAACCAGCAGTTAGCATAATGGCTATGTTGTTGGACTCCCACATAGTCGACCGCAGTTTGTGTCCCAGACCCAGTGGCTTAAAACTCAAGCCGGGTGCATGTGCGTGCATGCCCAAGATCCCGAGAGGAGAATGGAGAAGGGATTGCGGCATGACCATCCCCCCTGGGGGGTGATTTCTCGCTTTCTGTCTCTGTCTCTCTCTCTCTGTCTGTCTGGTGAGCGCATGTGCCCTATAGTGAAAAACCTCTCAAAAAAAAAGAGGAAAAAAATCTACAAATAGAAGTGCTATATGATCCAGCAATCCCATTTCTTGACATCTGCCCCAAGGACAGAAGAATTTCTCATTGGAAAAGTGCTTGCACATCAATGTTTATTGTGGCACTTTTCACGAATGCTAAGACTTGGAACCAACCTAAATGCCCTTGTATGTCTGAATGGAATAAAAAACTGGCACGTATACTCTATGGAATACTACTCAGCCATTAAGAACAACAAAACCCTGGTTTTTGACAAAAAGTGGAAAAATATGGAAGATTTAATGCTGAAGCAAGCCAGGCTATAAAGGAGAGACTCTGTATGTCCCCACTTTATAACTGAAACTGACGTGCTAAAGGATGTACAAACACAAGAGGTAGATATGAATGCCAGATGTGGTGTATGTGGAGGAGTGGGGCCTAGGGGAAGAATATTTGGAGTAGGGATACAAAGATAGCATTGTTGAGACAGGGAGGTAGTGTTGTTACATATTTATGAACTTGACTGGGGAGAAATGTTCTTATATTGAAATGATCACCTTGTAAGCTAAATAATGTGATTGAATGTATTTTAAAAATGTAAAATAAAAAAAAATTAAAAAGTGAATAAATACAGACAGTGTAATTAAAAAAAAACCAGCCATTCTTATTGGTGTAATGGTGTAACTCACTGAAAGCGTAAGTATATATTTTTTTAAAAATTTGAAGTTATGGCAGATGGTAGGTATTTGTAGTTGTTAAGAGTGCTGGAATACGACATGACCACAAGCTGCTTAAGTCCCAGACCTTGTGGCTTGCTTTATCACTTTCTCTCTTCCTTTCTCTCACTCTATCTCTCACGTTCCATCACTGTCTGGTCACATTAAACTAAATAAGAAGATAATTTAAATAAGTATATATTTTTAATTGGAAGGTATTATAGCAAGGAGGCCAAACATAAAAGAGAAAGCATATAAGCGAAAAAGGAGTGAGGGATTTACGAAAAAAATACATGTAGTAGAAACAAAAATGATACGTGTTTGCTGATAATGAAAAAGATACTATCTGTGATTTGTCAAATATTCACTGTATTCATCTTGAGAAAAATGATATTCTATGTTTAAAAGGTATAACATGATTAAATATAATTTTTAAAAGGAAATATAATGTTAAGCAATGACAGCTTGTCTTTGGAAGTTGATTGATTTTTATGGGATTAACACTTTTGGTTTTCATGCTGGGGAAATTAATTTTCACTGTTGTGAAGTTTTACAGTGATTATACGTAAAATATTAGAGAAGTATGATAAAGAAAAGAAGTTAAACAATATATATCTCCATTCAACATGCACCAAGTGTTGGCACTCTATGTAAATAATTGACAGATCCATAGACATTCTAATCGAGAGGATCAGTGCAGAAATAAGAAAATATCATGGAGGGCAGAGAGTTCAAAACTATGGGAGGTAGATGTTGGGTGTGAGTCACAAAGGGAAGAATGATTAAGAGACAAATGTTTGTAAAAGTCACTATTGAAAATACAGGTGGGTAATTTTAGCTTTATGAAAATTTATCAAGCTATGCATAACTTTTCTATCCCACTTACTTCTGACCTTTTGAGTTTCTATTGAAATTCAAGTTTATAAGGTCATGTATCTTTTATAATAATGTGTCACATTCCTCTATTTTATTTTAGTTTCACCACACCACAGGTTTGATGGGTTATTTCTCTGGCTGGTGAGTTAATACACACAGTTACACCAAATTGATGGTAATCTGAAAAGCATATCTGACTATGACCCTCTTGATTTCTTTTTCTAGGGCCACCACCATGGCCTGAATGTTGATCCACCCCATAGAATAAAGAATCATCAATCTGAAGGAATGTAGTACTCCACCCAATTTCTGAAGGTCAAAGCACAAAATTCATAAGTAAATAAGGGAGCATCATTGCCTCAAAAAAACAGAGTGACTCTTTAGACCTCAATCTTTCACCATTAATAAAAATCTCCTCCTAATAGAACAAAGATCTGAACTTCAGATCTCCATCTCTAAATTTACTGGTGAAAAACTTGGGATGTCCTATAAGATATTGGGATAGGGAAAAGACTTATGAAATAATTCTCCCAAGGCATAGGCAATAAATCTCAAAATAAACTAGTGAAATTTATTCAGATTAAGAAATTTCTGCACATCAAAGGATACAGTGATTAGTATGAAACAAAATCCTTCTGTATAAGAGATGATTTTTGTAAACTATGCCTCACATGAAGGATTGATAACCAAAATAACCAGGATCTACAGGGAACTAATTCAGTTTACTGGAGGAAAAAATGATTAAATCAATTAAAAGATGGCAAAATGAGCTAAACAAAAATCTCTCAAGAAAGATCTAAGGCAGATTATATCAGCTTACCACATTTCTGCACAGGAAAGGAAACAGTTATGAATATAAAGTGACAACATTAAAAGGTGAAATTATTTTTATAAACTGTGCCTCAGAATAAGGACTGATAAGCAGACTAGACTGGGAATACAATTGGCAAATCCAGCCCCCAGGCAGAAGAAGCCGGGCCTTCAGAACAAGATTCCACATGGTTCCAGTGAACTACATTTTTCAGGGAAGAGGATTTTCTACTGATGATTCAGCCTCCAACAAATGAGCTAGCAGTAGGGAGCCCCTCATGCACCCCTAGCCATACATCTCTGTTTCTCTGTCTTGGTTCCTGACATTTCCTGCTTCTGTCTTCACTTTTTTTTTTTTAATTTTTAATTTTTAAACTTTTTTAAAAAGGCACAGTTTTTCTCTGGCTCTCAGCTCCAACTCTTACCTTGTTAATTATCTCTCTGGTCCTCCCTCCCAGGAAGAAGAAGCCTGGCCTTCAGAAAAGGTTCCACATGGCTCCAGTGAACTACATTTTTCAGGAAATGAAGATTTTCTACTGATAATTCAGCCTCCAACAAATGAGCTAGCAGTAGGGAGCCCCCCTCCCCACTCACCCTGCCTTCTATCTCTGTTTCTCTTTCTCGCTTCCTGTCTCTCCCAGCTTCTGTCATCACTTTTTTTTGTTATAATTTTTCTTTTTTACACTTTTTTTTTTAAAAGGCACAGTTTTTCTTTGGCTCTCAGCTCTACTTTTTATCTTGTTAATTATCGCTTTTGTCCTCCCTCCCAAGAAGAAGAAGCGAGGCCTTCAGAAGAAGATTCCACATGACTCCAGTGAACTAGATTATTTAGGGAATGAAGATTTTCTACTGATAATTCAACCTCCAACAAATGAGCTATTGGTAGGGAGCCCCCCTACCACACTCACAGCCTTCTACTCTATTTTTCTGTCTTGGTTCTTGACTTTTCCTGCTTCCGTCTTCAGGTTTTTTTTTTGGCAATTTTTCCATTTTACACTTTTTTAAAAGGCACAGTTTTATTCTGGCTCTAAGCTCCACCTCTTATCATGTTAATTATCGCTCTGGTCCTGCCTCCCAGGGAGAAGAAGCTGGACCTTCAGAAAAAGATTCCACATGGCTCCAGTGAACTAGATTTTTCAGGGAATGAAGATTTTCTACTGATAATTCAGCCTCCACCAAATGACCTAGCAGTAATGAGCCACTCCCTTGCACTCCCAGCCTTCTATCTTTGTATCTCTTTCTCAATTTCTGCCTCTCCCTACTTCTAACTTCCCTTTTTTTTTCTAATTTTTCAATTTTACACATTTTTTAAATGGCACGGTTTTTCTCTGGCTCTCAGCTCCACTGCTTATCTTATTAATTATCGCTCTGGTCCTCCCTCCCTCGCAGGCAGAAGAAGGAGGGCCTTCAGAAGAAGGTCCAGATAGCTCCAGTGAACTAGATTTTTCAGGGAATGAAGATATTCTACTGAAAATTCAGCCTCCAACAATCTAGCTAGCTGAATTTCTCTCTCTGTTTCTGTCTTCCCTTTTCTTCTTTTTTTTTGGTAATTTTTATTTTTTACTCTTTTTTAAAAAAGGCACAGTTTTTCTCTGACTATCAGCTCCACCTCTTTCCTTCTTAATTATCACTCTGGTCCTCTGTCCGAGGTAGAAGCAGCCGGGCCTTCCAAAGAAGGTTCCACATGGCTCCAGTGAACTAAATTTTTTAGGGAATGAAGATTTTCTACTGATAATTCAGCCTCCAACAAATGAGCTAGCAGTAGGGATCCCCCCCCCACACAGCCTTCTATCTCTGTTTCTCTGTCTCAGTTCCTGCCTCTCCCTGCTTCTGTCTTCCCCATTTTTTTGGTACTTTTTCCTTTTTTCCACATTGTTTAAAAGGCATAGTATTTCTCTGACTCTCAGTTGCACCTCTTATCTTGTTAATTATTGCTCTGCACCTCCCTCCCAGGCAGAAGAACTGGGCCATCAGAAGAAGGTTCCACATGGCTCCAGCGAACTAAATTTTTCTGGGAATGAAGATTTTGTACTGATAATATAGCCTCCAACAAATGGGCTAGTGGTAGGGAGACCCCCTACACCCCCAGCATTCTATCTCTGTTTCTCTGTCTTGGTTCCCCCTCCCCTGCTTCTGTCTTCCCCTTTTTTTTTTTTAGAATTTTTGTTTTTTACACTTTTTCAGAAGGCACAGTATTACTCTGGCTCTCAGCTCCATCTCTTATCTTGTTTATTATCACTCTGGTCCTCCCTCCTAGGCAGAAGAAGCTGGACCTTCAGAAGAAGGTTCCACTTGGCTCCAGCAAACAAGATCTTGCAGGGAATGAAGATTTTCTACTGATGATTCAGCCTCCAACAAAGGAACTAGTGGTAGGGAGCCCACACCCACACCCCAGCCTTCTATCTCTGTTTCTATGTCTCAGTTCCTGACTCTCCCTGTTTCTTTTTGGTAATTTTTTTTTACACTTTTTTTTTTTTGAAAGGCACAGTTTTTCCCTGGCTGTCAGCTACACCTTTATCTTGTTAATTATCGCTCTGGTCAGGCCTTCAAAAGAAGGTTCCACATGGCTCCAGTGAACTAGATTTTTCAGGGAATTAAGATTTTTCTACAGGTAATTCTTTTTTTTTTTTTTTTTGAGAGGTTTTTTTTTTTTTTTACTATAGGGCACGTGCCCTCACCACAACGACAGAAAGCGAGAAATCACCCCCCAGGGGGGATGGTCACGCCACAATCCCTTCTCCTCTCTTCTCCTCTCAAGATCTTGGACATGCACGCACATGTACCCAGCGTGAGTTTTAAGCAACCCGGTCCAGGACGTGAACCATGGTCGACTATGTGGGAGTCCAGAGACATAGCCATTACGCTAACTGCTGGTTCCCTCTACTGGTAATTCTGACTCCAACAAAGGAGCTAGTGGTAGGGAGCCCACCCTCCCCCACCACCTGACTTCTATCTCTGTTTTCTCACTTCCTGCCTCTCTTTGCTACTATCTTCCCTTTTTTTTTTTTTTTAAGTTTTCGATTAAACAATTTTTTCAAAAGGAATTTTTTTTCTTTTGTTCTAGGACACCACTTTTTATTTATTATCACTCTGGTCCTCCCTCCCAGGCAGAGAAAGCTGGGCCTTCAGAAGAAGGTTCCACATGTCTCCAGTGAACTAGATTTTTCAGGGAATGAAGATTTTCTACTGATAATTCAGTCTCCAACAAAGGAGCTAGCATTATGGAGCCCCCCACACCCCTTGCCTTCTATCTCTGTTTCTCTGTCTCAGTTTCTGCCTCTCCCTGCTTCTGTCTTCCTTATTTTTTGTAATTGTTTCTTATATAATTTTTTAAATCTGCAAGTTTTTTCTAGTTCTCAAATCTATCCCTTATCTTTTTTTTGGGTAAATTTTCCTTCTTATCTATTTTAAAGGCAAAGTTTTTTTTCTTACTCTCAACTCCACCTTTTATCTTGTTAATTATCACTCTGGTCCTCCCACACCGGTAGATGAGGCCAAGCCTTAAAAACAATATTGCACATGGCTCATGCAAACTAGGAATTTCTGGTCACAGAAGAAATGAAGATTCTCTACTGGTAATTCACCTCCAACAAAGGAGCTATCATTAGGAAACCCCTCTCTACCCCAAGCCTTCTGTCTCTGTTTCTGTCTTTGCCTCCTACTGTGTTCATTTTTTTAATTATTCCTTTTTACATTTTTTTAAAATACAAAGTTTTTCTCTTGTTCTCAGTGCCACATTTTATCTTCTTAATTATTGTTCTAGTCCTCCCACTCAGAAGATTCCAGGCCTTCAGAAGAAGGTTCTACATGGCTCCTGCGAACTATTACATGGCACAGAAGAAATGAAGATTTTCTACTGATAATGCAGTCTCCAGCAAAGGAGTGAGCATCAGTTGCCTCCCATTCCCCACCCTTCAATCCCTCTTTGTGTGTCTATTTTACTGTCTCTCCCTGCTTCTGTCTTCCCTTTCTCTTGTAATTTTTCCTTTTTACATTTTTTAAAGGCAAAGATTTTTCTCTTGCTCTCAGCTCTTCTTTTTATCTTGTTAATTTTCACTGTGGTCCTCCCACACAGGCAGAAGAGGCCAGTCCTTCAGAAGAAGGTTCCACATGACTCCTGAGAACTAGGTATTTCAGGGCACAGAGAAATGAAAATTTTTTACTAATAATTCAGCCTCCAGAAAAGGAGCTAGCAGTAGGAAGCCTCCATCCCCCAGACTTTTATCACTTTTTCTGTGTCTTTGTTTCTGTCACTCCCTACTTTTTTCTTCCCTTTCTTTGTAATTTTTCCTTTTTGCATTTCTTTAAAGGCAACGTTTTTCTCTTTCTCTCAGCTCCACCTTTTATCCTTTTAATTATTGCTCTAGTCCTCCCAGCCAGGCAGAAGAGGGCAGGCCTTCAGTAGAATATTCACAGGGCTCCTGTGAACTAAGTGTTTCAGGGCACAGGAGAAATGAAGATTTTCTACTGATAATTCAGCGTCCTGCAAAGCAGCTAATGAGAGCGAACCCCCACCAGCCCAAGCCTTCTATCTCTGTTTCTGTGTCTCTGTTTTGGTCTCTCCCTGCTTCTGTATTCTCTTTTATTTGTAAGTTTTACTTTGTACATTTTTTTTCTTTAAATTTATTTATTTTTACATTAATTCACTATACATCAATACAGCATACAAATGAATTTTCCATCCAAAATACACTGTGTATTGGCTCTATCAAGCACATCAACATACATGTTATCAGCAAATAATTTTCCAATTCTTATGTCTTGTAAACTTTGTTTTTTGTTTTGCCATCCTTGATTCCCTATCCCTCACCCTCTGCCATGTCCCACCCTCCTCCCACATTGTCTCTAGTATCCATGGTTGCTTTCTATGCCTCCTCCCCCCTTTCCTCCCCATTTAATTGATTTGTTAGTGAATTTAATTAGTCTAAATATATCCAATAGCTGATGTATACCTATACATGAACCCAAGTCTGATTTTATGCAAAAACCTCAGTGAGTAGAAGGAACTTATTATAACATATTATAAAGTACTACCCAGCTGGGGCTCTATAGCTTACTGCAGTCATCATATATGCATTTTTTAAAATTTTGATACAAACAGTTTTACTGTTTTATTTTTTCTCCTGCAACTTTTTTTTTAAATTACTTAACGTTCATTCCCTGAGCATCATCACAACATACTCAATGTGATTTCCCATCTAGAATAAACTGCATAATGGCTTAATCATCCATGTTGTCATCAATAACATTCCATTTCTACTTTCATATATATGTATATGTATATATGTTATTTACCCCAAGTTTGACCCTCTGCCCTTTCCCATCTTTTATTACACTATCTCTGCTATATACAGTTGTCTTCCATTCTTTTCCCCCAACATTTTGTTGATCACACAATATCATAAGTAATCTAACTACTTTCAATACATTGTCCCTACAATTAAATTGCCCATTTTCTTAGTTTTTGAACGCTTATTTCTGTGTGTCTGCACTTAATTTTACTGACATAGCTCTCCCTTAAGAACTTGAAGATCTGGTCTGGTGCTGGTAAATTCGTTCAGGTTTTGTTTATCTGGGAATGTTTGAATCTTTTCTTCCCAAATTAATGATAATCTTGCTGGGTAGAGTATTCTTGGTTGGAATTGCTTTTTCCTTAACACGTTGAATATATTTTCCCATTCTTTCCTCATTCACATTGTTTCTGATGAGAGATCTGCTGTTAGTCTGATGGGCTACCCCTTGTAGGTGACTTGCCATTGTTCTCTTTCCAATCTTAGTATCTTGTCTTTCTCTGTTGTTTTGGTCAATCTGGCTATAAAGTGTCTTGGAGAAGATCTTCTTGGGTTGATTCTATTTGGGGTCCTATGTATTTCTTGGGACTGAATCTTTAAGTGACTCTCTAAGTTTGGAAAGTTTTCTTGCAAGATCAAGATCTCATGGAATAGATTATCAATGCCCTTATGAGTCTCTTCGCCTTCTGGGATGACTATTATCCAGATGTTTGGACGTTTGATGGTATCTAGTATTTATCATATATTAGTCTCAAATTTGGGGGCCATTTTCTTAGTCTTTGTGGTGGATTTTTCTAGGCTAGCAATTTTCTCTTCTATGTCTGACATTCTAATTTCTGTATGATATAGTCTGCTTTTAATACTTTCAAAGCAAATTTTGACTTCCAGCATTATAGCTTTCATCTCTAACAGTTCCATCTGACTATGTTGTAAACTGTGAAATTCCTCTTTTAGATCTTGCATAAATTTCCTCACCTCCTGGAACTCAACAACTTCTTTCAGGAGAAATCTGTTAGATTTGCCATTATGAATGTTCTGAATTCTTTATCAGACATTTCCATGAATTCCCTTGAACCATGTGTGGATGAAGACAAGTTATCCTTTTCCCTTGGAGAAGAGGTATTTTCCTGCTTTCCCATATTCCTTGTGGTCCTGCAGCGATTTCTAGTCACCTGGTTGATGGTCAGTTTCTTCACAAACTTAGAAGTTCAATCTGAGCATTGAGGAGCATGTACAAAAGGAAGCACAGAGAGAGAAACAACAGCAACAATAGCAAAAAAAAAAAAAAACCCACAAATAAACAAAAAAAAAACAGGAAACAAAAAAGACAAAAAGAAACAAATATAAAAACTTTTCAATGAAACAAAAATAATTAATATTTTTAAAAATTTCAGTAAAAAAACAAAAATTGGAAAACCAAAAGGCACACTTGAGTGCCACGTGAAATACTAAAAAGCAAAAATTCTAAAAAAGAGAGGAGACAGAGACTGAGACAGAGGTAGAGAGAGACAAAGAAAAGTACAGAAGAAGGAGGCCTGGAAAGGGTCTTCCTACCATGTGAGTTTTGGGTGCTGGAGGCTGGATTATCAGTGGGAAGTCTTGATTTCTGTTTTCCCAAAATGGCTATTTTGCAGAATCCATGAGGCTGTGTCTTCATGAAAGCCTGTTCCCTTAGCCTCTTCTGGGTTAGCAGTGAGAGAGAGAGTTATTTTAACAAAATAAAGTGGTAGGAGGGGTCAGAAATTGCAGAAAATGCTTTAGCTTAAAAAATTCTAAACAGAAAATACTAAAAAACAAAAAAAAAAACAAAAAACAAATAGAGGGGAGACAGAAACCGAGAAAGAGGTAGAGAGAGACAAAGACAGGAACAGATACAGGAGGCCTGGAAGAGGTCTTCCTACCATGCAAGATTTGGGTGCTGAAGGCCAGATTATCAGTGTGAAATCTTGATTTCTGTTTCCCCAAAATGGCTATTTTGGAGAATCCATGAGGCTGTATCTTCAAGAAAGCCTGTTCCCTTTGCCTCTTCTGGGTTGTGAGGGGGAGAGGGAGTTATTTTAACCAAATAAGGTGATAGGAGGGGCCAGAAAATGCTTTACTTTAAAAAATTCTAAGAAGCAAAAATTAAACAAGAGAGAGGAGAGAGACACTGAGACAGAGGTAGAAAGAGACAAAGACAGGTACAGAAGCAGGAGGCCTGGAAGGGGTCTTCTTACCACACGAGTTTTGGGTGCTGGAGGCCATATTATCAGTGGGAAGTCTTAATTTCTGTTTTCTGAAAATGGCTATTATGCAGAATCCATGAGACTGTGTCTTCAAGAAAGCCTGTTCCCTTTGCCTCTCCTGGGTTGGGAGGGGGAGAAGGAGGTATTTTAACAAAATAAGGTGGTAGTAGGGGCCAGAAAGTGCAGAAAATGCTTTACCAGAAGAAGGTGGTCAGAGGGGCCATAAAGCACAGAAAATACTTTACCTTAAAGAATTCTAATAGGAACAAATTAAAAAAAATAAAGAGAGTAGTCAGCTATCGGGACAGAGGTGGAGAGAGACAAAGACTGGCACAGAGACAATGAGCTTAGAAGGAGTCTTCCTACACCACGATTTCTGGGTGCTGGAGACCATATTATTAGTGGGAAGTCATGATTTCTGTTTTCCAAAAATGACTATTTTGCAGAATCCATGAGGCTGTGGATTCAAGAAAGCCTGTATTCTTTGCCTCTTCAGGGTTGGGAGAAGGAGGGGAAGATATTTTAACCAATTAAGTTGGTATCAGGAGCCAGAAAATGCTTTACTTTACAAGATTCTAAAAAGTAAAAGTTAAGAAAAAAAGAGATGCGACCGAGACCGAGACTGAGACTGAGGTAGAGAGATACAAAGACAGGTGCAGAGAAAGTAGGCCTGGAACCCATGAGTTTTGGGTGCTAGAGGCCGAATGATCAGTGGGAAATCTTGATGTCTGTTTTCCCACAATGGCTATTTTGCAGAATCCATGAGCCTGTTGCTTCATGAAAGTTTGTTCCTATTGTCTCTCCTGGGTTGGGACGGAAAGAGGGAGTTATTTTAGCCATATAAGGTGGTACAAGGGGCCAGGAAATGCTTTACATTAAAAGATACTAAAATGCAAAATTAAAAAAAAATGAGATGGCACCAAGACCGAGACCAATGTAGAGAGAGACAAAGACAGGTACAGAGAAAGTAGGCTTGGAAGGTGTCTTCCTACCCCACGAGTTTTGGGTGCTAGAGTCAGGTGATCTGTGGGAAATCTTGATTTCAGTTTTGCCAAAATGGCTATTTTGCAGAATCTATGAGGCTGTGTCTTTAAGAAATCCTTTTCCCATTGGCTCTACTTCGTGGGGAGAGGGAGAGGGAGTTATTTTACCACATAAAGTTTTAGGAGGGGCCAGAAAGCCCAGAAAATGCTTTATCTTAAAAAATTCTAAAAAGTAAAAATTAAAAAAAAAAAGTGAGGAGACAGAAACTGCAAAAAATGTAGAGTGAGAGATAGAATGGTAGACAGACAGGAAGCCTAGAAGGGATCTTCCTACCACATGAGTTTTGGGTGCTGGAGACTGGATTATCAGAGGAAGTCCTGATTTCTGTTTTCAACCATTGCTATTTTGCAGAATCCATGATGCTGTGTCTTCAAGAAAGCCTGTTCTCTTTGTCTCTCCTGGGTTATGAGGACGAGAGGAAGGTTTTTTTTGTTGTTGTTTTGTTTTGTTTTTAACAAAATAAGGTGGTAGGAGAAGCCAGAAAGTGCCAAAATGCTTTATCTTAAAAAATTCTAAAACTCAAAAATTTAAAAAAAGAGAAGAGACAGAGACCAAGATAGAGGAAGAGAGAGACATTAGATAAATACAGAGAAACTTGAATAGGAAGGTTTCATAGTACCCCATGAGTTTTGGGTGATAGAGGCCAGATTATCAGTTGCAAGTCTTGATATCTGTTTCCCCAAAATGGCTACTTTGCAGAATCCATGAGGCTGTGTCTTCAGGAAATTCAGTTTCCTTTAACTTTTCTTGTTTGAAAGGGGGAGAGGGTGTTATTTTAACAAAATAAGGTGGTAAGAGGTACCAGAAAGGGCAGAAAATGCTTTACCTTAAGGAATTCTGAAAAACAAAAACTAAGAAAAAAAAAAAGAGAGGAGACAGCAACTGAGATAGTGGTAGGTTGAGATTAAGACAGGTAGAAAGGCAGGAGGCCTAGAATTGGTCTTCCAAACACACAAGATTTGGGTGCTTGAGGCCGATTATCAGTGGGAAGTCTGGTTATCTGTTTTCCCAAAATGGCTATTTTGCAGAATCCATGAGGCTGTGTCTTCAGAAAAGCCTGTTTCCTTTAACTTTCCTGTGTTCCAAGGGGTAGAGGGTGTTATTTTAACAAAATAAGGTGGTAAAAGGGGCCAGAAAGTGCAGAAAATGCTTTAACTTAAAAAATTCTATAAAGCGAAAATGGAAAAAATCAAAAGGATTGGAGACAGCAACTGAGATAGAGGTAGATTGGCACAATGACATGTAGAAAGACAGGAGGTGTAGAATGGGTCTTCCCAGCACACGAGTTTGGTGTGCTGGAGGCCGGATTATCAGTGGGAAGTCTTGAGATCTGTTTTCCCAAAATGACAATTTTGCAGAATCCATTAGGCTGTGACTTCAAGAAAGATTGTTCCTTTTACATCCTCTGGGCTGGGAGGGGAAGAGGGAGTTATATTAACAAAATAAGGTGGTCAGAGGGGCCATAAAGCACAGAAAATACTTTACATTAAAAAATTCTAAAAGACACAAATTAAAAACATAAAGAGAGGAGTCAGCTATCGGGACAGAGGTGGAGAGAGACAAAGACTGGTACAGAGACAAGGAGACTGGAAGAAGTCTTCCTACACCGCAATTTCTGGGTGCTGGATGCCAGATTATTAGTGGGAAGTCTTGATTTCTGTTTTCTGAAAATGGTTATTTTGCAGAATCCATGAGGCTATGGCTTCAAGAAAGCCTGTATCCTTTGCCTCTCCAGGCTTGGGAGAAGGAGTGGAAGTTATTTTAACCAAATAAGGTGGTAGCAGGTGCCAGATAATGCTTTACATTACAAGATTCTAACAAGCAAAAGTTAAGAAAAAAAGAGATGTGATTGAGACCAAGACTGAGGTAGAGAGAGACAAAGATAGGTACAGAGAAAATAGGCCTGAATGGTGTCTTCCTACCCCATGAGTTTTGGGTGCTAGAGGCTGGATGATCAGTGGGAAATCTTGATGCCTTTTTTCCCACAATGGCTATTTTGCAGAATCCATGAGCCTGTTGCTTCAAGAGAGCTTGTTCCTATTGATTTACTTGGGTTGGGAGGGGGAGAGGGAGTTATTTTAACCAAAAAAAGGTGGTACAAGGGTCCAGGAATTGCTTTACATTAAAAGATTCTAAAATGCAAAAATTAAAAAAAATATGAGATGGCACCAAGACCGAGACCAAGGTAGACAGAGACTAAGACAGGTACAGAGAAAGTAGGCTTGGAAGGTGTCTTCCTACACCATAAGTTTTGGTTGATAGAGGCCAGGTGATCTGTGAGAAATCTTGATTTCAGTTTTCACAAAATGGCTATTTTGCAGAATCCATGAGGTTGTGTCTTCAAGAAATCCTTTTCCCTTTGGCTCTACTTTGTGGGAAGATGGAGAGGGAGTTATTTTACCACATAAAGTGTTAGGAGGGGCCAGAAAGCCCAGAAAATGCTTTATCTTAAAAAATTCTAAAAAACAAAAATTAAAAAAAAAAGTGAGGAGACAGAGAATGCAAAAAATATAGAGTGAGACATTACCTTAAAAAAGTGTAAAAAGCAAAAACTGAAAAAAAAAGGAGAGGAGACAGAAAACGAGATAGAGGTAGAGTGAGACAAAGACAGGTACAGAGACAGGAGGCCTAAAAGAACTCTCCCTAACATGTGAGTTTTGGGTGCTGGTGGCCCAAAATGGCTATTATGCAGAATCCATGAGGCTGTGTCTTCAAGAAATATTGTTTCTTTTACATCCCCTAACTGGGAGGGAGAGAAGGAATTAATTTAAAAAAATAAGTTGGTAAGAGAAGGCCATAAAGTACAGAAAATACGTTACCTCTAAAAAATTCTAAAAAGCAAAAATTAAAAAAAGTAAAGAGAGGAGTCAGCTACCGGGACAGAGACGGAAAGAAACAAAGACTGGTACAGAGACAAAGGGCCTGGAAGAAGTCTTCCTACACCACGATTTCTAGGTGTTGGAGGCCGGATTATTAGTGGGAAATCTTGATTTCTGTTTTCCCAAAATGGCTATTTTGCAGAATCCATCAGGCTGTGGCTTCAAGAAAGCCTGCATTCTTTGCTTCTGCAGGGTTGGAAGGGGAAGGGGAGTTATTTTAACTAAATAAGGTCATAGCAGGAGCCAGAAAATACTTCACATTACAAGACTCTCAAAAGCAAAAATTTAAAAAAAAAAGAGAAATGCCACTGAGACTGGGACTGAGGTAGGGAGAGACAAAGACAAGTACAGAGAAAGTAGGCCTAGAAGGTGGCTTCCTACCCCACGAGTTTTAGGTGCTAGAGGCCAGATGATCAGTGGGAAATCTTGATTTCTGTCTTCCCAAAATGGCAATTTTGCAGAATCCATGAAGCTGTATCTTCAAGAAATCCTTTTCCCTTTGGCTCTACTGGTTTGGGAGAGGGAGAGGGAGTTATTTTAACCTCATAAAATGGTAGGAGGGGTCAGAAAGGGCAGAAAGTTCTTTATCTTAAAAAATTCTACAAAGCAAAAATTAAAACTAAAAAGATGAGACAGAGACCAATACAGAAGTAGAGTGAGACACAGAATGGTAGAGAGACTGGAGGCCTGGAAGAGGTCTTCCTACCACGCAAGTTTTGGATGCTGGAGGCCCTATTATCAGAGGAAGTATTTATTTCTGTTTTCCCAAAATGGCTAATTTGCCAAATCCATGATGCTGTGTCTTCAAGAAAGACTATTCCCTTTGCTACTGCTGGTTTTGGAGTGCGAGAGGAAGTTATTTTAACCAAAATGTGGTAGGAGAAGACAGAATGCGCAGAAAATGCTTCACCTCATAAAATTCTAAAACGCAAAGATTTAAAAAATAAGAGAGGAGACACAGTCCGAGACAGAGGAAGAGAGAGACATAGACAGGAACGGAGACAGGAAGCCTGGAAGGTGTCTTCCTATTCCATGAGTTTTGGTTGAAGGCTGGATTATCAGTGGGAAATCTTGACTTCTGTTTTCCCAAAATGGAAATTTTGCAGAATCCATGAGGCTGTGTCTTGAGGAAAGCCATTTTCCTTTAACTTTCATTGGTTGAAGCGAGGAGAGGGTGTTAATTTCACAAAATTAGGTGGTAAGAGGGGACAGAAAGTGCAGAAAATGCTTTACCTTAAAAAACTGTAAAAATCAAAATTGAAAAACAAAAAAAAGGATAGTACACAGTAACCTAGATAGACATAGAGTGAGACAAAGACAGGTACAGAGACAGGATGCCTGGAGGGACTCTTCCTAACACGTGAGATTTGGGTGTTGGTGGCCCAAAATGGCTATTTTGCAGAATCCGTGAGGCTGTGACTTCAAGAAAGATTGTTCCCTTTACATCCCCTGGGCTGGGAGGGGGAGAGGGAGTTATTTAACAAAATAAGTAGGTCAGAGGGGGCCATAAAGCAGGGACCGGGACAGAGGAAGAGTGAAACAAAGACTGGGGGCCAGTAAGAAGACTTCCTACACCACGATTTCTGGGTGCTGGAGGCCGGATTACTAGTGGGAAGTCTT
The DNA here is from genome assembly GCF_000334495.1 of Tupaia belangeri chinensis. Lineage (NCBI taxonomy): Eukaryota > Metazoa > Chordata > Mammalia > Scandentia > Tupaiidae > Tupaia > Tupaia belangeri. The sequence goes on along the minus strand of NW_006159481.1, from coordinate 615,006 downwards.
GATTTCTGCTTTCCCAAAATGGCTGTTTTGCAGAGTCCATGAGGTTGTGGCTTCTAGAAAGCCTTTATCCTTTGCTTCTGCAGGGTTGGAAGGGGAAGGGGAGTTATTTTAACCAAATAAGGTCATAGCAGGAGCCAGAAAATCCTTTACATTACAAGACTCTCAAGAGTGAAAAGTGAAAAAAAAGAGATGCAACCGAGACCGAAACTGAGGTAAAGATAGACAAAGACAGGTACAGAGAAAGTAGGCCTGGAAGGTGGCTTCCTACCCCATGAGTTTTGGGTGCAAGAGGCCAGATGATGAGTGGGAAATCTTGATTTCTGTTTTCCCAAAATGGCTATTTTGCAGAATACATGAGGCTGTGTCTTCAAGAAATCCTTTTCCCTTTGGCTCTACTAGGTGGGGAGAGGGAGAGGGAGTTATTTTAACCTCATAAAATGGTGGGAGGGGACAGAAAGTGCAGAAAGGGCTTTATCTTAAAAAAATTATTAAAAGCAAAAATTAAAAACAAAAAGAGGAGACAGGGACTGATACAGAAGTAGAGTGAGACACAGAATGGTAGAGAGACAGGAGTCCTGGAAGAGGTCTTCCTACCACGTGAGTTTTGGGTGCTGGAGGCCCTATTATCAGAGGAAGTATTGATTTCTCTTTTCCCAAAATGGCTATTTTGCCGAATCCATGATGCTGTGTCTTCAAGAAAGACTATTCCCTTTGCTACTCCTGGGTTGGAAGTGGGAGAGGGAGTTATTTTAACAAAAAATGTGGTAGAAGAAGACATAATGCACAGAAAAAGCTTCTCTTTAAATGATTACAAAATGCAAAGATTTAAAAATAAGAGAGGAGACAGAGTTTGACACAAAGGAAGAGAGAGACATAGACAGGTACAGAGACAGGAAGCCTGGAAGGTGTCTTCGTATTCTATGGGTTTTGATTGTGAAAGGCTGGATTATCAGAGGGACATCTTGACTTCTGTTTTCCCAAAGTAGAAATTTTGCAGAATCCAAGAGGCTGTGTGTTAAGGAAAGCAAGTTTCCTTTAACATTCCTTGGTTGAAATGGGGAGAGGGTGTTATTTTAACAAAATAAGGTCGTAAGAGGGGACAGAAAGTGCAGAAAATGGTTTACCTTAAAAAACTGTGAAAACCAAAAATGGAAAAAAAAAAAAAGAGAAGAGGAGACAGAAACCGAGATAGAGGTAGTGTGAGACAAAGACAGGGACAGAGACAGGAGGCCTGGAAGGATTCTTCCTGACACGTGAGTTTTGGGTGCTGGTGGCCCAAAATGGCTATTTTGCAGAATCCATGAGGCTGTGTCTTCAAGAAAGATTGTTCCCTTTACATCCCCTGGGCTGGGAGGCGGGGAGGGAGTTAATTTAACAAAATAAGTTGGTCAGAGAGGGCCATGAAGCACAGAAAATACTTTACCTCTAAAAAATTCTAAAAAGCAAAAATTTAAAAAATAAAGAGAGGAGTCAGATACCAGGACAGAGATGGAGAGAAATAAAGATTGGTACAGAGACGGGGGCCTGGAAGAAGTCTTCCTACACCACAATTTCTGGGTACTAGAGGCCGGATTATTAGTGGCAAGTCTTGATATCTGTTTTCCCAAAATGGCTATTTTGTAGAATTCATGAGGCCGTGGTTTCAAGAAACCCTGTATCCTTTGCTTCTGAAGGGTTGGAAGGGGAAGGGGAGTTATTTTAACCAAATAAGGTCCTAGCAGGAGCCAGAAAATGATTTACATAACAAGACACTCAAATGCAAGAATTAAAAATAAAAGAGATGTGATCGAGAACGAGACTGCTGAGACTGCTGAAGAGTGAAACAAAGACAGGTACAGAGAAAGTAGGCCTGGGAGGTGGCTTCCTACCCCACGAGTTTTGGGTACTGATGGCCCGATTATCAGTGGGAAGTCTTGATTTATGTTTTCCCAAAATGGCTATTTCACAAAATCCATGATGCTGTGTCCTCAGGAAGGTCTGCTCCCTTTGCCTTTCCGGGGTTGGGAAGAGGAGAGAGAGTTATTTTAAACAAATTAAGTGGTAAGAGGTGCCAGAAAGCACGGAAAATGCTTTACCTTAAAAAATTCTCAAAAACCAAAATTAAGAAAAGAGAGGAAACAGAGACAGAGACAGAAGTAGAGAGAGACAAAGACAGGTAGAGAGACAGAAGGCCTGGAAGGGGTCTTCCTTGACTGCGAGTTTTGGGTGTTGGAGGCCAGATTATCAGTGGGAAATCTTGATTTCTTTTTTCCCAAAATGGCAATTTTGCTGAATCCATGAGACTGTGTCTCAAGAAATCCTGTTCCTTTTGGCTTTCCTGAGTTGGGAGAGGGAGAAGGACTTATTTTAACCAAATAAAGAATTAGGAGGGGACAGAAAGCAAAGTGCTTTATCTTAAAAAACTCTAAAAAGCAAAAATTAAAAAGAAAAAGTGGAGACAGAGACCGATTCAGAAGTAGAGTGAGACACAGAATGGTAGAGAGACAGAAGGCCTGGAAGCAGTCTTCCTACCATGCGAGTTTTGGGTGCTGGAGGCCATATTATCAGATGATTTTTTGATTTCTGTTTTCCCAAAATGGCTCTTTTGCAGAATCCATGAGGCTGTGTCTTCAAGAAAGATTGTTCATTTACATCCTCTGGACTGGGAGGAGGAGAGGGGTTAATTTAACGAAATAAGGTGGCCAGAGGAGCCATAATGGGCAGAAAATACTTTATCTTAAAAAATTCTTAAAAGAAGAAATTTAAAAAATAAGGAGAGGAGTCAGCTACCGGGACAGAGGCGGAGAGAAACAAAGACTGGTACAGAGACAGGGGGCCTGGAAGAAGTCTTTCTACATCACGATTTCTGGGTGCTGGAGCCCAGATTATTAGTGGGAAGTCATGTTTTCTGTTTTCCCAAAATGGCTATTTTGCAGAATCCATGAGCCTGTGTTTTCAAGAAAGCCTGTTTCCTTTGGCTTTCCTGGGTTTGGCGGGGAGAGTGAGTAATTTTAACAAAATAAGGTAATAGGAGGGGCCAGAAAGCATAGAAAATGTTTTAACATACAAAATTTAAAAATGCAAAAATTAAAAAAATAAAAAGACAGGAGACAGTGTACGAGACAGAAGTAGAGAGAGGCAAAGACAGGTACAGAGATAAGAGGCCTGGAAGGGGTCTTCCTACCACACGAGATTTGCGTGTTGTAGGCTGGATTATCAGTGGGAAATCTTTATTTCTGTTTTTCCAAAATGGCTATTTTGCAGTATCCCTGAGGCTGAAACTTCATGAAAGCCTGTTCCTGTTGACTTTTCTGGATTGGGAGGGGGAGAGGGAGATATTTAATACAATAAGGTGGTAGGAGAAGCAAGAAAGCACAGAAAATGCTTTAGTGTAAAACTTCTAAAAAACAAAAATTAAAAAAACAGGGAGGAGACACAGCCTGAGACAGAGGAAGAGAGACACAAAGACAGGTACAGAGACAGGAGGCCTGGAAGGGGTCTTCCAAACACACGAGTTTTGCATGCTGGTGTCCAGATTAACAATGGGAAGACTTGATTTATGTTTTCCAAAAATAGCTATTATGCAGAATCCATGAAGCTGTGACATAAAGAAAACCTGTACCGTTTGCATCTCCTGGGTTGGGAGGGGGAGAGGGAGTTTTTTTTTTTTCATTGAAATAAAGTGGTAGGAGGGGCCAGAAAATGCTTTACATTATAAGATTCTAAAAAGCAAAAATTGAAAAAAAAGAGATGAGACAGAGATTGAGACAGAACTACAGAGAGACAAAGACAGGTACAGAGGCAGGAGGCCTGGAATAGGTCTTCCTGCCATGCAAGTTTTGGGTGCTAGAAACCAGATTATCAGTGGGAAGTCTTGATTTCTGTTTTCCCAAAATGGCTATTTTTGCAGCATTCATGATGGTGTGTCTTTAAGAAAGCCTGTTCCCTTTGCCTTTCCTGGGTTGGTTGGGTTAGAGTGAGTTATTTTAACAAAATAAGGTGGTAGGAATTGCCAAAATGCGCAGAAAATGGTTTAGCTTTTAAAATTCTAAAAAGCAAAAATTAAGAAAAAAGAGAGGAAACAGAGACAGACACAGGAGAGAGAGACAAAGATAGGTAGAGAGACAGAGGGCCTGGAAGGGGTCTTCCTACCACGGGAGATTTGGGTGCTGGCCGCTAGATTATCAATGTAAAGTCTTGATTTCTGTTTTCCCAAAATGGCTATTTTGAAAAATTCATGAGGCTGTTTCTTCAAGAAAGACTTTCCTTTGGATCTCTTGGGTTGGGAAGCAGAGAGGGAGTTATTTTAACAAACAAGGTAGAAGGAGAAGCCAGAAAGCATAGAAAATGCTTTACTGTTAAAAATTTTAAAAAGCATAATAAAAAAATTAATGGAGGAGATGGGGACCAAGACAGGTAGAGAGAGACAAAGACAGGTGCAGAGACAGGAGGCCTGGAAGGGGTCTTCCTACCATGCAAGTTTTGGGTGTTGGAGGCTGGATTAAAAGTGGGAAGTCTTGGGAACCAGCAGTTAGCATAATGGCTATGTCGCTGGACTCCCACGTAGTCGACCACGGTTCGTGTCCCGGACCCGGTGGCTTAAAACTCACACCGGGCGCATGTGTGTGAGTGCCCAAGATCCCAAGAGGAGAATGGAGGAGAAGGGATTGTGGCGTGACCAACCCCCCTGGGGGGTGATTTCTCGCTTTCTGTCTCTATGTCTCTCTGTCTGTCTGGCGAGCGCACGTGCCCTACAGTGAAAAATCTCTCAAAAAAAAACAAAAAACAAAACAAAAAGTGGGAAGTCTTTACTTCTGTTTTTCCAAAATGGCTGTTTTGCAGAATCCATGAGGCTGTGGCTTCATGAAAGCCCATTTCTGGCGGTTTTTTACGGAGGGGGAGAGGGAGTTATTTAAACCAAATAAGGTGGTAGAAGAAGCCAGAAAGAGCAGAAAATGCTTTACCTTAAAAAATTCTATGAAGGAAAAATTTTTTAAAAAGTAAGGAAACAGAGACCGAGACTGAAGTAGAGAGAGACAAAAATAGGTAGAGAGACGGGAGGCCTGGAAGGAGTTTTCATACACCACAAGTTTTGGGTGCTGGCTGCCGGATTATCAGTGGGAATTCTTGATTTCCGCTTTCCCAAAATGGCTATTTTGCTGAATCCATGTGACTGAATCCATGTTACAGGTCTTTGAGAAAGCCTGTAACCTTGGCTCTCCAGGGTTGGGATGGGGAGAGAGAGTAATTTTAACAATATAAGGTGATAGGAGGGGCCAGTAAGCACAGAAAATCCTTTACCATAAAAAATTTTAAAAAGCAAACATTAAAAATAAAAGAGAGAGAGGAGACAGTGACTGAGACAGAAGTAGAGAGAGAGACAAAGACAGGTACAGAGACACGAGGCCTGGAAGATATTGTCCTACCACCCGAGTTTTCGGTGCTGGCTGCTGGATTATCAATGGGAAGTCTTGATTTCTGTTTTCCTAAAATGGCTATTTTGCAGAATCCATGAGGCTATGTCTTCACAAAAGCCTGTTCCCTTTGTCTCTCCTGTGTTGATAGGGGGAGAGGGTGTTATTTTAACCAAATAAGGTGGTAGGATGGGCCAGGAAATGCTTTACCTTAAAAAATTCTTAAAAGCAAAAATTAAAAAAAAAAAAAAAGAGGAAACAGAGACCAAGACAGAAGTAGAGAGAGACAAAGATAGGTAGAAAGACAGGTGGTCTGGAAGGGGTTTTCTTTCACTGCAAGTATTGGGTGCTGGAGGCCAGATTATCAGTGGGAAGTCTTGATTTCTGTTTTCCCAAAATGGCTATTTTGCAGAATTCATGAGGCTGTGTCTTCAAGAAAGCCTGTTCCCTTTGCATCTCCTGGATTGGGACAGACAGAGGGAGTAATTTTAACAAAACAATGTGGTAGGAGTGGCCAGAAAGCACAGAAAATGCTTTACTTAAAAAATTCTAAAAAGCAAAAGTTAAAAGAAAAATAGGAGAGACAGAGTCTGATACAGAGGTAGAGAGAGTCAAAGACAAGTATAGAGACAGGTGGCCTGGAATGGGTCTTCCTACCACACGAGTATTGTATGCTGGAGGCCAGATTATCAGACGAAGTTTTGATTTCTGTTTTCCAAAAATGGCTATTTTGCAGAATCTATGAGGCTGTGTCTTCAACAAAGCCTGTTTCCTTTGGCTTTTCTAAGTTGGGAAGTGGAGAGGGAGTTATTTATCAAAAAGTTGGTAGGATGGGCCAGAAAGCACAGAAAATGCTTTACCATGAAAAATTTAAAAAAGCAAAACTTAAAAATATAAAGGGAGGAGACAGTGACTGAGACATAGAGAGACAAAAAATGGTAGAGATACAGGAGGCCTGGAAGTGGTCTTCCTACCATGGGAGTTTTGGGTGTTGGAGGCTGGATTATCAGTGGGAAGACTTGATTTCTGTTTTCCCAACATGGCTATTTTGCAGAATCCATCAGGCTGTGTCTTCATGAAAGCCGTTTCCCTTTGTATTTCCTGGCTTGGGAGGGGGAGAGGAACTGATTTTAACAAAATAAGGTGGTTGTAGTGGACAGAAAGCACAGAGAATGCTTTACCTTAAGAATTCTAAAAAGCAAATAAAAAAAAGAGAGGAGACCCAGTTGGAGACAGAGGAAGAGAGAGACAAAGACAAGTACAGAGACAGGAGGACTGGAAGGGGTCTTTCTAACGCACGAGTTTTGATCAGTGGGAGTTCTTGATTTCTGTTTTCCCAAAATGGCAATTTTGCAGAATCCATGAGGCTGTACCTTCAAGAAAGCCTGTTCCCTTTGCATTTCCTGGGTTGGTTGGGTTAGAGGGATTTATTTAAAAAAAAAAAATAGGTGGTAGGAGGGGCCAGAATGCATAGAAAAATGCTTTACTTTAAAAAATTCTAAAAAGGAAATATTTTTTAAAAAGAGAGAGGAGACAGTCATCGAGACAGTGTTAGAGAGAGACAAAGACAGGTACAGAGATGGGAGGCATGGAAGGGGTATTCCTAAAACGCAAGTTTTGTGTACTGATGACTGGATTATCAGTGGGAAGTCTTGATTTCTGTTTTCCCAAAATGGCTATTTTGCAGAATCCATGAGGCTGTATCTACAAGAAAGCCTGTGCCCTTTGTGTTTCCTGAGTTGGGAGGGTGAGAGGGAGTTATTTTAACAAAATATGGTTTTAGGAGTAGCCAGAATGTGCAGAAAATGCTGTACCTTAAAAAATTCTAAAATGCAAAAATTTAAAAAAATGACAGGAAACAGAGACCGAGACAGAAGTAGAGAGAGACAAAGACAGGTTGAGAGAATCCATGAAGCTGTGGCTTCAAGAAAGCCTGTATCCTTTGCTTCTCCAGGTTTGGGAGGGGGAGGGGGGTATTTTAACCAAATAAGGTTGTTGGAATGGCCAGAAAAAGCTTTACATTATAAGATTCTAAAAAGCAAAAATTAAAATAAAGAGACCAAGACAGTAGCAGAGAGGCAGAAAGACCAGTACAGAGACAGGAGGTCTGGAAGAGGTCTTCCTACCACATGAGATTTGGGTGCTAGCAGCTGGATTATCAATTGGAAGTCTGGATTTATGTTTTCCCAAAATGGCTATTTTGCAGAATCCATGAGCCTGTGTCTTCAAGAAAGCCTTTGGTTCTCCTGGGTTGGTAGGGGGAGAGTGAGTAATTTTAATAAAATAAGGTGATAGGAGGGGACAGAAAGTTTAGAAAATGTTTTACCATAAAATTTAAAAATACAAAAATTAAAAAAATAAGACAGGAGACAGTGAACAAGACAGAAGTATGGAGAGACAAAGACAGGTACAGAGATAGGAGGCCTGGAAGGGGTCTTCCTACCACACAAGATTTGAGTGTTGGATTATCAGTCTTTATTTCTGCTTTTCCAAAATGGCTATTTTGCAGAATCCATGAGCCTGTGGCTTCATGAAAGCCAGTTCATGTTGACTTTTCTGGGATGGGAGGGGGAGAGGGAGTTATTTAAACCAAATAAGGTGGTAGTAGAAGCAAGAAAGCACAGAAAATGCTTTACCTTAAAAACTTCTAAAAAGCCAAAATTAAAAAAATAAAAAATGGAGGAGACACAGCCCGAGACAGAGGAAGAGAGACACAAAGACAGGTACAGAGACAGGAGGCCTGGAAGTGGTCTTCCTAACACGTGAGTTTTGGGTGCTGGTGTCTGGATTAACAATGGGAAGTCTTGATTTCTGTTTTCCCAAAATGGCAATTTTGCAGAATCTATGAGGCTGTGTTTTCAAGAAAGCCTGTTCCCTGTACCTCTCCTGGGTTGGGAGTGGGAGAGGGATGTTTTTCGACAAAATAAGGTGGTCAGAGTGGCCATAAAGTGCAGAAAATGCTTTACCTTAATAAATTCTAAAAAGCAAAAAATAAAAAAATAAAAAATAACTGGATACAGAATCCAAGACAAAGGTAGAGAGAGTCAAAGACAAGTAGAGAGGAGTCCTGGAAGGGGTTTTCCTACCACTTGAGTAGTGGGTGCTGGAGGCCTATTATCAGAGGAAGTTCTGATTTATATTTTCCAAAAATGGCTCTTTTGCAGAATCCATGAGACTCTGTCTTCAAGAAAGCCTGTTTCCTTTGACTCTCCTGAGTTGGAAAGTGGAAAGGGAGTTATTTTAAGAAAAAAGGTGGTAGGAGGGGCCAGGGCCAGAAAGCGCAGAAAATGCTTTATCGTAAAAAATTTAAAAAGCAAAAATTAAAAAATTAAATAGAGAAGAGACCCAGTCAGAGACAGAACTAGAGAGAGACAAAGACAGGTACAGAGACAGGGGGCCTGGAAGCGTTCCTAACACGAGTTTTGGGTGCTGGTAGCCACATTATCAGTGGGAATTCTTGATTTCTGTTTTCCCAAAATGGCAATTTTGCAGAATCCATGAGCCTGTGTTTCAGAGAAACCCTGTTTCCTTTGGCTCTCCTTGGTTAGGGAGGAAAAAAGAGTTATTTTTTTAAAAATAAGGGGGTCAGAGGGGCCTGAAATCATAGAAAATGCTTTCCTTAATAAATTCTTTTAAAAAATGAGACGAGATAGAGTCAGAGACAGAGGTAGAGTGTCAAAGACAAGTAGAGAGAAAGGAGGCTTGGAAGGGGTCTTCTTACCCCGTGAGTAGTGGGTGTTAGAGGCCGAATTATCTGAGGAAGTCTTGATTTCTGTTTTCCTAAAATGGCTATTTTGCAGAATCCATGAGGCAGTGTCTCCAAGAAAGCTTGTTCCCTTTGCCTCTCCTGGGCTAAGAGGGGGAGGAGTTATTTTAACCAAATAAGGTGGTAGGAGGGACTAGAAAGCACAGAAAATGCTTTACTGTAAAAAATTTAGTAAAACAAAAATTTAAAAATAGGGAGGAGACATGGACTGAGACAGAGGTAGAAAGAGACAAAAAATGATAGCGATACAGGAGGTGGTCTTCCTACCACGGGAGTTTTGGGTATTGGAGGCTGGATTATCAGTTGGAACTCTTGATTTCTGTTTTCCCAAAATGGCTATTTTGCAGAATTCATGAGGCTGTGTCTTCATGAAAGCCTATTCCCTTTGCCTTTCCTGGGTTGGTAGGGGGAGAAGGAGTTATTTTAACAAAATAAGGTGGTAGTAGTTGCCAGAAAGTGCAGAGAATTCTTTACTTTAAAAGTTTTAAAAAGCAATAATTAAAAATAAAAGAAGAGAGGAGACACAGTCCAAGACAGAGGAAGAGAGAGACAAAGACAGGTACAGAGACAGGAGGCCTGGAAGGGGTCTTACTAACACACGAGTTTTGGGTGCTGGTGGCTGGATTATCAATGGCTATTTTGCAGAATTCATGAGGCTGTGTCTTCAAGAAAGCCTGTTCCCTTTACCTCTCCTGTGTTGGGAGTGGGAGAGTGAGGGATTTTCATAAAATAAGGGAGTCAGAAGGGCCAGAAAGTACAGAAAATGCTTCACCTTAATAAATTCTCAAAAGCAAAAATTTTTTATGAAAAGAGAGGAGACAGAGTCTGAGACAGAGGTAGAGAAAGTCCAAGACAAGTAGAGAGACAGGAGGCCTGGAAGGGGTCTTCCTACCACACAAGTTTTGTTTGTGAAGTTTCAGCTGGCAACCAGCTGATCCTCTTTGTCCAGGGAGTTTTAAGGCGACTCCAATTAAATACATAGTCGGTTTTTGATGTAAAACACAAGAGGCTTTATTGTTAGCACACTAGGACTCCACTCTCAGTCATGCAAGACACCATAGTGAGTGAAGCCCGGAACAAAGGGGCATTCAGTTTATATAGACACAAGTCTGTGGGGTGAGGGGAGGAAAGAATGAGGACGTAAGATAAGGGGCTTTTAGGGTAATTTTATGGCGACCCTGAAGCTGCTTGCTCAAGGAGGACAAAAATGTTTCTCTTTACAGATGTTGTCACTAGGTCTGATTTTCAGAGACATCTGATCTGGGTTTTCAGGGTTAGCAGAAGCAGGGGGAGTTTTACAAGTGTCCGGGCTTCCTGAAATGTGCTAAGCTAACTTGCAAATGGCTCCAGGCTTTCTACAGGATGTTAAGCTAACTTGCAAATGGCTCCAGGCTTCCTACAGGGAGCTAGCGAATTGCCCCAGGCTTCCACAACTTCAGCAGTTTATCATGAGGGTGGCATTAGCTTTAGTACAGAAGCAAAAGAGGCAAAGGTTAGACTTTATCTTTATAAAACAGGATAGGCACAGTTTAATTTTATTCTTACATTCCCCCATTTTACATTTTTGGCAAGGAGTTTTAATCATAAAACTTATGTACCCATAAGAGTATTGGGATAAGCCTCTCACTGTTGGAGGGTTTGATATTGTTGTCGGAGCATGAGTACCTGGACTGCACTTATTCATTCTCAGATAAAAGCGACTAAGCGGTTTAAAATGCAGGGCCTGAAGGTTAGGATGAGAAAGAGTATAATTAGGGGACCGAGCAGGGTAGAGACAAGGGTGGTGAGCCAGGGGGAGCTGTTAAACCAACTTTCAAACTACCCCTGTTGGGTTTTTCAGTCCTGACGTCAGTTGTCTAGTTTCTCCTGAAACTTAGTCATGGAAATTAATACAACACCAGAATAATCAGTATAGAAACAATATTGTTTATTTAGAGCAGCACACAGTCCGCCCTCTTTTAAGAACAGAAGATTAAGTCCCCATCTGTTTTGCAAGACTGGAGGACCGATTAAATGTTACAGTAATTGAATCCCAGGAGGAGGAGGATCTGCACCTGGCATTTCCTGTGGTTTTGCAGCCCCATTCCTGAAAGAAGAAATGGTCCAGCCCCCTACATTCTCACACCTGAGCCCAGGATTGCCTATTGTTAGGGTATACATAGAATTTGGTTGTCTGGAGAACTTTTTTTGTTGGGCAGAGCATTTACAGCCGGCCAGCTGAGGGCTGCTTGGGCAATCACCAGTGGGGAGCTCTGGGCTGTGGGAGGACCTTTTAAGTGCGGTAGGCCTGTTTCCCAGGATCTCATATCTACGATGTCTACACCGACAGTGAGCAGGCAAAAATTGGGGTGTAAGGTGGCTGGGTGACATAGATATTTTAAACCAGTTGTCCAGTTTGTGAGAGGATCTGCCAGGTTAGTAGCTGGAGAGCATGGGGGTTGGCACTACTTATCGCCAGTAGAGTCATCAACAGGAGTAGGACTGTTGCGGTGGATTCAAAGCTTGAGCGGATAATCCAGTTTTTTTACCTTCTAAGTTGGGTCTGGTGGGAGTGCTGGCTTGACATAGGAGGAATGGATCCAAGCTGCAATATTATCAATTTGTATTGCTGTTGGGGTGGTGAGCAGCACCAGGTAGGGTCCTTTTTACCGAGGCTCTAAATTAGCCACCCGATGTCATCAGACGTATACAGAGTCTCCAACCTGGAACTGGTGAGGCACTTGTGTGTCTCCCGGCTCATAGGTCTCAGTGAGTTTGTTCCATACCTCTTTTTGTACTGCTTTAAGGGCCTTTAGCCTGGCATAGAGGGATTGAGAAGAGTGAGAGTTGGAGAAAGGGAAATGCATAGTGGGGGCGGGGCCCCTTACAGAATTTTGAAAGGAGTCAGGTTAAAGGGTCTAGGAGTGTTCCGTACACGGAACAGGGCGAAGGGAAGGAGGACCGTCCAGTCCTTTATGCCAGTCTCTAAGGTTAATTTTGTCACGACCTCTTTGAGAGTTTTATTTATATGTTTTATCGGTCCTGAACTTTGGGGTCTATAGGCACAATGTAATTTTTAATTGGACCCCAAGATCCTGGCCAGTCCCTGACTAATTTGCGTGACAAAGGAGGGGCCATTGTCAGACCCAATAATGAGGGGTATCCCGAATCTTGGGAAAAATTTTTAGAATTATTTTGGCAATGACTTGAGCGGTATTTTTTTCCCCCCATGGGGAAGGCTTTAACCCATCCTGAAAAGATATTAACTGGTACTAAGAGATATTTGATGCTATATTTGACTGGTTTTATTTCAGTAAAGTCTATTTCCCAGTAGCTTCCTGGGTGATTTCCCCGGAGCCGTTTTCCTTGTGGCATTTTATTTGGACAGGCATTAACTAGTTGACAAGGCTTATAATTTTCTACTGTTATTTTGGTAAGCTTGTGTAAGTCAAAAATGTGGAATGAGGTCGCTGGGCAGAGATCCCCTCAGGCAAGCTAGTCACTCAAACGATTTGTTTGTTGTCTACCACCGCTGCCCCTGCCACCCTTCTACCTTTTATAATGTAGCTGCTCCCATTGGTGAACCAGGTTAGTTGAGCATTTGGTAATGGTTGGTCTTGGAGATTTTGTTGAATTCTGGTTTGTTCTGCTAGGATCTCTTGGCAAGTATGGATGACAACTCCTTGGGTTGAGGTGTCAGGCAGCAGTGTGACAGAATTGAGTGACTGGTGGTCCAAATTGGACTCTGTCCTTGTCTAATAGAAGGCTTTATTAATCGGTCATGTGAGCATTAGACAACCAGCAGTCTGGAGGTTGTCGGATTATGCTTTTTAAGGCATGAGGTGCAATGACCAGTAACTTTTGTCCCATAGTCAACTTTAATTAGAGTCCTTTACCAAGGTTGCCACAGCTGTTATAGACATCAGGCACATTGGCCATTTTTTAGCCACTGGGTCTAATTTTATTATTGGGGGCCTATTAGTGGCCAGTCCCATCCCAGCTGTTTAGGCCCATGCACCAGGGTATTTTTGTAGCCAAGTTTGGAGGGGGGCGGCATCCTCATGAAGGTCTTTGTAAAGCCGATGTTCATCCTCTAGGTGCATGGTCAAGATTAAGGTCTGTGCATCGTGAGAAACTTTTGGGTCCCCTGAGGCAAAGCTAATTTGGGCCCCCATTTTGGTAAGTAAGTCTCTTCTGAGTAGGAGAGCTGGGCACTCAGGGATTACCAAGAAAGAATGGGTCACTTGTCTTTTTCTAGGTCTACTGTCCTATCAGTGGTCCATGAGTTTTGCTGATCCTGTGGCCCCTATGACCCAGGATTTCTTTTTAGATAGTGACCCTGATGGCACAAGCAATACCGAGTGCTGGGCTCCTGTGTCGACTAGAAAATCGATGGGTTTCCCTTCCACCTTTAGAGTTACCCCAGGCTCGGGAAGTGGCTCCAAGTCCCATGCCCCCCTAGTCTGAGTCTTCTTGTAGGGCAAGCACTTCAGCTGGTAGGCTCTGAGTCTCTTTGTAGGGCAAGCACTTTAGCCGGTAGGCTCGGTTGGGCCTTTTGTTTTGTTGCCCTTTTGGGGCAACCCTTTGCCCAGTGTCCTCTTTCTTTACAATAGGCACATTGGTCTTTATCTAGCGGGATATGGCCAGGCTTCTGCCCTTTGGCGGGGTTACATCTTGACACCCTTTCCCTAACTACAGTGGCCAGAATCCTAGCTAGGTTTTTGCCCTGTCTCTTTTTTCTTTTATTTTCCCTTTCTTCCTTTTCTTTATCCTTTCTTTGTTTTTTTTTTTCTTTTTCTGTCTCCCTCTTATGATATACCTTTTCTGCCTCTTTAACTAAGTCTTGCAATGAGAGATCCTGTAATCCCTTAAGTCTTTGAAGTTTTTTCTTAATATCAGGTGCTGACTGTCTAATAAAAGCCATAGCCACTGAAGCCCTTTGTCCCTCAGAGGCAGGGTCAAACGGGGTGAACCATCTAAATGCCTCTATGAGAGGCTCAAGGAACACCGAAGGGGGCTCCGTGGCTCCCTGCATAATTCCCCTTACCTTCGCCAGATTGGTGGGGTTTGTCTTGCAGCTCCACGGAGGCCAGTCACTAGAGTCTGGTGATAGACAGTCAGTTGCTCCCTACCTTCTGCCATATTGAAGTCCCAGTTGGGTCAGGAAAGAGGAAAAGTAGCTTCAATTAGGTTAGGGAGTTGAGTGGGACGTCCGTCAGTCCCTGGGATATTTTTCCTGGCTTTTAATAGAATCCTTTCTCTCTCCTCCATAGTGAAGAGAGTCTGCAGAAATTGTTGGCAATCATCCCATGTTGGCTGATGAGAGAACATCAAGGACTCTACCGGGCCAGTCAGGTGGGTCAGGAAAGAGGAAAAGTAGCTTCAATTAGGTTAGGGAGTTGAGTGGGACGTCCGTCAGTCCCTGGGATATTTTTCCTGGCTTTTAATAGAATCCTTTCTCTCTCCTCCATAGTGAAGAGAGTCTGCAGAAATTGTTGGCAATCATCCCATGTTGGCTGATGAGAGAACATCAAGGACTCTACCGGGCCAGTCAGGCACTGAGGGTCCTTGGAGAAAGGAGCGTGGTTAGTTTTCCAGTTATAAAGATCAGAGGAGGAAAAGGGCCAATATTGGAGTGGCTTCAGGGAGGAAGCCCTTCTTGGATAACTGATGGTGGGGGCCCATGCGCTTGTAGAGGTAAGGCAACAGTAGTGTTGGGGAACAGGAGAGCCTGTCAGCAATGACTCCTAGTGCCTTGGGATGGCCCTGGGAGAAAACCTTTGGAGGGTGCAGAAGGAGCAAGGACTCTTTCAGGCAGGACACCAGGATTCCTGCACTCCCTCCCAGTTGGAGGGGAGGGTGAGAGTGAGAGGGGTATAGGGGAGGGGGAGTTAGGTCTAGAAGGAGGAGATCTTGGGTCTCTGGGTAGATCTGTTTGGAATGGCTTGATTGGTTTGCCCCTTCTGGAGAGTCAGAATCAGGGGACTGGGCTACTAAAACCTGAGGGGGGGGGGTCAGGTGATCAGGGTGATGCCTGGGAATCCAGGGCCAGACCTAGGTGGGAGGATTTTGTATCAGGTCTTGCCAGACAATGATGTATGGCTGTTGATCTGGATGACTTCCTGGTTCTTTCTGAAAAACAATGTCTCTAGTGGCAAGAACAGTTTTGAGATTAAATGTGCCCTTGGGTGGCCATCTGACATTGAAAGTGGGCCACTTGGATGTACAGAACGTCTGCCAGAGACCCTTTCTTATCTCTATAGATAGGTCACGACCACTTCCCTTTATTTCAGTCCAATGTCCAAGATTCAAATTCAGAGGAGTCACTACAGTTTGTCCCATTGTCAATGAATAGGTTAAAAACACAGACAAACAAACAAAGAACAGGGCAAGAGAAACTTACCGACCTAGGTCTTCCACAATCTCAGAACAGATTCAGGTGAGCATTGGCTGCGAAGGCCTCTGCCCTTACCACAGGAGACAACCAGGCATCCCTGATCCTCCCTCGCCCTTGGGGAGTCCCCCAGGGTTGCAGTATGTGGTCCTCCAGGCACATCTGCCGACCATAGTCCGGCTATTTTACAATAGTCCAAACAGCTGCAATACCTGATACAGACTTTTACATGAAGACAGATAAAAGGATAGTAGACAGACAAAGGCTTACCTCCAAGGCAGATGTTGTAGGAGTGGGGTGACCATGAGATCCCAGATGAGCTGCCAAATGAAAGGTTTCAGCCGGCAACCAGCTGATCCTCTTTGTCCGGGGAGTGTTACAGCAATCCCAATTAACCACAAAGTCGGTTTTTGATGCAAAACACAAGAGGCTTTATTGTTAGTGCAGTAGGATTCAACTCTCAGTCATGCAAGACACCATAGTGAGTGAACCCCCGAACAAAGGGGCATTCAGGTTATATAGACACAAGTCTGTGGGGTGAAGGGAGGAAAGAATGAGGACATAAGATAAGGAGCTTTTAGGGTAATTTTATGGCGATCCTGAAGCTGCTTGCTCAAGCAGGACAAAAATGTTTCTCTTTACAGATGTTGTCACTAGGTCTGATTTGCAGAGACATCTGATCTGGGTTTTCGGGATTAGCAGAAGGGGGGGATTTAAAACGGTCCGGGCTTCATGAAAGGTGCTAAGCTATCTTGCAAATGGCTCTGGGCTTGCTACAGTGTGTTAAGCTAACTTGCAAATGGCTCCGGGCTTCCTACAGGGAGCTAGCGAATTGCCCCAGGCTTCCACAACTTCAGCAGTTTATCATGAGGGCAACATGAGCTTTAGGACAGAAGCGAAAGAGGCAAAGGTTAGACTTTATCTTCATAAAACAGGATAGTCAAAGTTTAATTTTATTCTTACAGGTGTTGGAGACCGGATTATCAGAGGAAGTCTTGATTTCTGTTTTCCCAAAATGGTTATTTTGCAGAATCCATGAGGCTGTGTCTTCAAGAAAGCCTATTTCCTTTGGTTCTCCTGGGTTGGGAAGGGGAAAGGGAGTTATTTTAACCAAAAAAAAAAAAAAGTGGTAGGAAGGGCCAGAAAGCACAGAAAATGCTTTACCATAAAAAATTTAATAAAGGAAAAATTTTAAAAAAGAGAGGAGACACAGTCCGAGACAGAGGTAGAGAGAGACAAAGACAAGTATTTTGACAGGAGGCCTGGAAAGGGTCATCTTACCATGCGAGTTTTGGTTGCTGGAGGCCAGATTAAAAGAGAAACTCTTGATTTATGTTTTTCCAAAATGGCTATTATGCAGAATCTATGAGGCTATGTCTTCAAGAAAACCTGTTCCCTTTGACTCTCCTGTGTTGGGAGGGGGAGTGGGTGTTATTTTAACCAAAGAATTTTGACAGGAGGCCTGGAAAGGGTCATCTTACCATGCGAGTTTTGGTTGCTGGAGGCCAGATTAAAAGAGAAACTCTTGATTTATGTTTTTCCAAAATGGCTATTATGCAGAATCTATGAGGCTATGTCTTCAAGAAAACCTGTTCCCTTTGACTCTCCTGTGTTGGGAGGGGGAGTGGGTGTTATTTTAACCAAAGAAGGTGGTAGTAGGGGCCAGGAAATGCTTTACCTTAAAAGATACTGAAAAGCAAAAATTAAAAAAAAGAGACAGAGACCAAGACAAGCTGGTGGCTGGATTATCCGTGGGAAGTCTTCATTTCTGTTTTCCCAAAATGGCAATTTTGCAGAATATATGAAGCTGTGGCTTCAAGAAATCCTGTACCCTTTGCCTCTCCTGGGTTTGGAAGGGGAGAGGGAGTTATTTATTTATTTTTTTAAATAAAGTGGTCAGAGGGACCAGAAAGCACAGAAAAATCTTTACCTTAGAATATTCTAAGAAGAAAAAATTAAAGAAAAAAGAGAGGAGACAGAGTCTCAAACAGAGGAAGAGAGAGACAAAGACAGGTACAGAGACAGAAGGCCTGGGAGGGGTCTTCCTAACATGCGAGTTTTCAGTGCTGGTGGCTGGATTAAGAGAGAAAGCCTTAATTTCTGTTTTCCCAAAATGGCTATTTTGCAGAATCCATGAGGCTGTGGCTTCAACAAAGAGTGTTCCATTTGTCTCTCCTGGGTTGGGAGGGAGAGTGAGAGTTATTTTAACAAAATAAGATGGTAATAGTGGCCCGAATGCACAGAAAAAGCTTTACCATAAAAAATTCTAAAAAGCAAAAATTAAAAAAAAATAGAGGAGACAAAGTCTGAGACAGAGGAAGAGAGAGACAAAGACAGGTACAAAGACTGGAGGCCTGGAAGGGGTCTTCGTAACATGAGTTTTGGGTTCTGGTGGCTGGATTATCAATGGGAAGTCTTGATTTCAGTATTCTCAAAATGGCTATTTTGCAGAAACCTCGAGGCACTGTCTACAAGAAGCCTGTGCCCTTTGCATTTCTTGGGTTGGTTGGGTTAGAGGGAGTTATTTTAATAAAATAAGGTGGTAGGAGTTGCAGAATGCACAGAAAATGCTTTACATAAAAAAATGTAAAATGAAAATATAAAAAAAAGTACAGAGGAAACAGTGACCAAGACAGAAGTAGAGAGAGACAAAGACTCCTTTGGCTCTCCTGGTTGTGATGGGAAGAAAGAGTTATTTTAACAAATAATGTGGTAGGCGGGGACAGGAAATGCTTTACCTTAAAAAATTCTAAAAAGCAATAATTAAAAAAAAGAGAGAGGAGACACATACCGAGACAGAGGTAGAGAGAGTCAAAGACAAGTAGAGAGACAGGAGGCCTGGAAGGAGTCTTCCTTGACCATGAGTTTTCGGTGCTGGATGCCAGATTATCAGTGGGAAGTCTTGATTTCTGTTTCCCCAAAATGGATTTTTTGCAGAATCCATGAGGCTGTGTCTTCAAAAAGACTGTTCCATTAGCATCTCCTGGGTTGTGAGGAGGAGAGAGTTATTTTCACAAAATATGATGGTCAGAGGAGCTAGAGAGTGCAGAAAATTCTTTACCATAATAAATTCTAAAAAGCAAAATTAAAAAAAAAAGAAAAAGAGAAGAGACAGAGTTCAAAATAGAGGTAGAGAGAGTCAAAGACAAGTAGAGCTACAGGAGGTCTGGAAGGGGTCTTCCTACCACGCAATTAGTGGGTCCTGGAGGCCGTATTATCAGAGGAAGTCTTGATTTCTGTTTTTCCAAAATTGCTATTTTGCAGAACCCATGAGGTAATGTCTTCAAGAAAGCCTGTTCCCTTTGCCTCTCCTGGCTGGGAGGGGAAGAGGGAGTTATTTTAACCAAAAGATGTGGTAGGAGATGCCAGAAAATTCTATATATTTTAAGGAACTAAAAAGCAAAAATTAACAAAAAACAGATGAGACAGAGACCGAGACTGAGGTACAGAGGGAAAAAGAGAGGAACAGGGACAGGATGCCTGGAATAGGTCTCGTTATCAAATGAGTTTTGGGTGCTGGAGGCTGGATTATCAGTGGGAAGTCTTGATTTCTGTTTTCCCCAAATCGCTATTTTGCAGAATCCATGAGGCTGTGTCTTCAAAAAAGACTGTTCCATTTGCCTCTCTAGGGTTGGGCCAGGGAGAGGGAGTTATTTTAACAAAATAAAGTAGTAGGAGTGGCCAGAAAGCACTGAAAATTCTTTATCTTAAAAAATTCTAAAAAGCAAAAATTAAAAAATAAATAGACAAGACACAGTCCAAGACAGAAGAAGAGAGAGACAAAGACATGTACAGACACAGGAGGCCTGAAAGTGGTATTCCTAACACACGAGTTTTGGGTGCTGGTGGCCAGACTACCAGTGGGAAGTCTTGATTGCTGTTTTCCCAAAGTGGATATTTTGCAGAATCCATGAGACTTTGTCTTCAAGAAAGCCTGTTTCCTTTGGCTCTCCAGGGTTGGGAGGGGGAGAGGGAGTTATTTAAACTAAATAAGGTGGTAGAAGGGGCCAGAAAGTGCAGAAAATGCTTTACTGTAAAAAATTGTAAAAAGCAAATATAAAAATAAAAGGGAGAAGACAGGGACTGAGACACAGGTAGAGAGAGACAAAAAATGGTAGAGGGACAGGAGGTCTGGAAGGGCTCTTCCTACCACAGGAGTTTTGGGTGTTGCAGTCTGTTTTATCAGTGGGAAGTCTTGATTTCTGTTTTCCCAAAATGGCTATTTTGTAGAATCCATGAGGCTGTGGCTTCAAGAAAGCCAGTTCCCTTTGTGTCTACTGGTTTGGATGGGTGTGACCGAGTTATATTAACAAATATGGTAGAAAGGGTCAGAAAGCGCAGAAAATTCTTTACCTGAACAAATTATAAAAAGGAACAATAAAAAAAGGAGAGGGACAGAGACCAAGAAAGAGGTAGAGAGAGAAAAAGACAGTTACAGGGACAAGAGGCCTGGAAGTGATCTTCCTACCAGGAGAGTATTGGGTGCTGGAGGCCAGATTATCTGTAGGAAGTCTTGATTTATGTTTTCCCAAATGGGCTATTTTGCAGAATCCATGTAGCTGTGTCTTCATGAAAGCCTGTGCCCTTTGCCTTTTCAGCATTGGGAGGGAGAGAGAGGGAGTTATTTTAACCAAATAATGTGGTCGGAGGTGCCAGAATATGCAGAAAAAGCTTTACCTTAAAAAATTCTAAAAAGCAAAATTTATAAAACAGAGAGGAAACAGAGACTGAGACAAAAGTAGAGCGAGACAAAGATAGGTAGAGAGACATGAGGCCTGGAAGGGGTTGTCCTACCATGTGAGTTTTGGGTGCAAAGGCCGGATTATCAGTGGGAAATTTTGATTTCTGTTTCCCCAAATTGGCTATTTTGCAGAATCCATGAGGCTTTGTCTTCAAGAGAGCCTGTGCCCTTTGCCTCTCCTGGATTGGGAGGGGGAGAGGGAGTTATTTAAACTAAATAAGGTTGTAGGTGGTGCCAGAATGCACAGAAAATGCTTTACCATAAAAAATTTTAAAAAGCAAATATTAAAAAAAAGAGAGAGAAGACATGTTCTGAGACAGAGGTAGAGAGAGACAAAGACAGGTAGAGAGACAGGAGGCCTGGAATGCAGGTAGAGAGAGACAAAAAATGGTAGAGGGACAGGAGGTCTGGAAGGGCTCTTCCTACCACAGGAGTTTTGGGTGTTGCAGTCTGTTTTATCAGTGGGAAGTCTTGATTTCTGTTTTCCCAAAATGGCTATTTTGTAGAATCCATGAGGCTGTGGCTTCAAGAAAGCCAGTTCCCTTTGTGTCTACTGGTTTGGGTTGGTGTGAGGGAATTATATTAACAAAATAAGGTGGTAGGAAAGGCCAAAAGTGCAGAAAATGCTTTACATGAAAAAATTCTAAAAAGCAACAATTAGAAAAAAAAAAAGAGAGAAGGACAGAGACTGAGACAGAGGTAGAGAGAGAAAAAGACAGTTACAGGGACAAGAGTCCTAGAAGTGGTCTTCCTACCATGAGAGTATTGGGTGCTGGAGGCCAGATTATCTGTAGGAAGTCTTGATTATGTTTTTCCAAAATGGCTATTTTGCAGGATCCATGAGGCTGTCTCTTCAATAAAGCCAGTTCCCTTTGCTTTTCCTGGATTGGCAGGGGTAGAGGAAATTATTTTAAGAAAATAAGGTGGTAGGAGGTGTCAGAATGCACAGAAATTGCTTTATATAAAAAATTGAAAAAAGCAAAATTAAAAGAGAGAAGAAACAGAGACTGATACAGAAATAGAGAGAGACCTAGACAGGCAGAGATACTGGAGGCCTGGAAGGTTCTTCCTATCACTCAAGGTTTGGGTGCGTTAGGCCGGATTACCAGTGAGAAGTCTTGATTTCTGTTTTCCCAAAATGGTTATTTTGCAGAATCCATGATGCTATCTCTTCAAAAAAAGCCTGTTCCCTTTGCCTTTCCTGGGTTGGGAGGGGGAGAGAAAGTTATCTTAAAAAAATAAGGTGAAAGCAGGTGCCAGAAAGCACAGAAAATGTTTTACCTTAAAAATTCTAAAAAGCAAATATTTTTTAAAAAAAGAGAGGACACAGAGACCAAGACAGAGGTAGAGAGAGACAAAATAGGTACAGGGATAAGAGTCCAGGGAGCAGTCTTTCTATGACGTGAGTATTGGGTGCTGGAGGCTGGATTATCAGTGGGAAGTCTTGATTTCTGTTTTCCCAAAATGGCTAATTGGCAGAATCCATGAGGCTGTCTTCAGGAAATTCAGTTCCTTTTACCTTTCCAAGGTTGAAGGGGGATAGTGAGGTATTTTAACAAAATAAGGTGGTGTGTAGGGCCAGAGAGTGCAGAAAATGCTTTACCTTAAAAATTATAAAAAGCAATAATTAAAAAAAAAGACTAGACAGCAACCGAGACTGATGTAGGAAGAGACAAAGACAGGTAGAGAGAAAGGTGGCCTGGAAGGGGTTTTCCTAACATGCGAGTTTTGGTTTCTGGAAGCCAGAATATCAGTGGGAAGTCTTGATTTCTGTTTTCCCAAAATGGCTATTTGGCAGAATCCATGAGCCTGTCTTCAGGAAGTCCTGTTCCCTTTGGCTCTCCTGGGTTGGGAGGGGAAGAGGAAGTTATTTTAACCAAATAAAGTGGTAGGAGGTGCCAGAAAGTGCAGAAACTGCTTTACCTGAAAAAATTCTAAAAAGCAAAAATTTTAAATAAAGAGAGAGGGAAGACAGAGACCAAGACAGTTGTAGAGTGAGACAAAGAATGGTAGAGAGACACAACGCCTGGAAGGGGTCTTCCTACCTCGTGAGTTTTGGGTGCTGGAGGCCAGATTATCCAAGGAATTCTTGATTTCTGTTTTCGCAAAATAGCATTTTTGCAGGATCCATGAGGCTGGGTCTTCAAGAAAGCCTATTCCCTTTGCGTCTACTGGTTTGGGAGTGAGAGAGGGAGTTATTTTAACAAATAAGATGATTGGAGGGGCCAGAAAGCACAGAAAATTTTTTTTTTCTGAAAAAATTCTAAAAAGCAAAAATTAAAATGAAAAGAGAGGGACAGAGACCGAGACTGAGTTAGAGAGAGACAAAGACAGTACAGGGACAGGAGACCTGGATGTAGTATTCGTACACCATGAGTTTTAGGTGCTGGAGCCCAGATTATCAGTGGGAAGTCTTAATTTCTGTTTTCCCAAAATTGCTATTTTGGTGAATCCAGGAGGCTGTGTCTTCAAGAAAGTCTGTTCCCTTTGGCTCTCCTTGGTTGGGAGAGGGAGAGGAAGTATTTTTAACAATATTAGGTGGTAGGAGAAGCCCAAAAGCACAGAAAATGCTTTACCTTAAAAAATTCTAAAAAGCAAAAAATTTAAAAAAAGAAAAAGAGAGGAGGCAGAGTCTGAGACAGAGGAAGAGAGAGAAATAGACAGAAACAGAGACAAGGGGCCTGGAAGGTGTCTTCTGACCCTACGAGTTTTCACTGGTGGAGGCCAGATTATCAGTGGGAAGTCTTGATTTCTGTTTTCCCAAAATGGCTATTTTGCAGAATCCATGAGGCTGTCTTCAGGAAAGCCTGTTCCTTTTACCTTTCCAGTGTTGAAAGGGGATAGGGAGGTATTTTAACAAAACAATGTGTTAGGCAGTGCCCGAAAGTGCAGAAAATGCTTTACCTTAAAAAATTCTAAATAGCAATAATTAAAAAAAAAGAGAGAGACAGAGAGAGTAGACAGCAACCGAGACTGATTTAGAAAGAGACAAAGACAAGTAGATAGACAAGAGGCCTGGAAGAGGTCTTCCTAACATGTGAATTTTGGTTTCTGGAAGCGAGAATATTAATGGGAAGTCTTGATTTCTGTTTTCCCAAAATGGCTATTTTGCAGAATCTATGAGGCTGTGTCTTCAGGAAGGCCTGTTCACTTTGCCTCTCGTGGGTTGAGAGGGGGAGAGGAAGTTATTTTAACAAAATAAGATGATTGGAGGGGCCAGAAAGTGCATAAAATGCTTTTTCTGAAAAAATTCTAAAAAGCAAAAATTAAAAAGAAAAGAGGACAGAGACTGAGATTGAGTTAGAGAGAGACAAAGACAGGTACAGGGACAAGAGTCCTGGATGGAGTCTTCCTCACTACGAGTTTTGGGTGGTGGAGCCTGGATTATCAGTGGGAAGTCTTGATTTCTGTTTATACCAAATGGCAAGTTTGCAGATTCCATGAGGCTGTGTCTTCAAGAAAGCCTGTTCCCTTTATGTCTACTGGGTTGGAAGGGGTAGAGGGAGTTATTTTTAAAAAATAAAGTGGTAGTAGGGGCCAGAATGCACAGAAAATGCTTTACCTTTAAAATTCTGAAAAACAAAAATTTTAAAAATATGAGAGGAGAAAGAGGCCGATACTGAGGTAGAGAGAGACAAAGATAGGTACAGCAACAGGAGGCCTGGAAGGGGTCTTCCTACCACGCAAGTTGTGGGTGTGGGAGGCCAGATTATCAGTGGGAAGTCTTGATTTCTGTTTTCCCAATATGGTATTATGCAGAATCAATGAGACTGTGTCTTCAAGAAATCCTGTTTCCTTTGGCTCTCCTGGGTTGGGAGAAGGAGAGGGAGTTATTTTAATCAAATAAAGTGGTAGGAGGGACAGAAAGCACAGAAACTGCTTTATCTGAACAAACTCTAAAAAGCAAAAATTAAAAGAAATTAAAGAGAGGAGACAGAGCCCGATAGAGATGTAGATTGAGACAAAGAATGGTAGAAAGACAGGAAGCCTGGAAGGGATCTTCCTACCTCACGAGTTTTGGGTGCTGGAGGTCAAATTGTCAGAGGAAATCTTGATTTCTGTTTTCCAGATGGCTATTTTGCATAATCCAAGAGGCTGTGTCTTCAGGAAAGCCTGTTCCCTTAGCCTCTCTTGGGTAGGGAGTTTAAGAGATAGTCATTTTAACAAAATAAGTTGGTCAGAGGAGCTAGAAAGTGCAGAAATAACTTTTCCTTAAAAATTTCTAAAAAGAAAAATTAAAAAAATATAGAGCTGACAGAGACCAAGACAGAGGTAGAGATAGACAAAGACAAATAGAGAGACAGGAGGCCTGTAATGGGTCTTCCTACCATGTGAGTTTTGGGTGCTGGAGGCTGCATTATCAGAGGAAATCTTCATTTCTGTTTTCCCAAAATGGCTATTTTGCAGAATCCATGAGGCTGTGTCTTCAAGAAAGACTGTTCCATTTGTCTTTCCTCCATTGGGAGGGGGAGAGGGAGTTATTTTAACAAAATAAGGTGGTAGGAGGGGCCAGAAAGTGCAGACAGTGCTTTACCTTAAAAAATTCTAAAAAGAAAAAATTTTTAAAAAAATGGAGAAGAGACAGGGAATGAGACAGAGGTAGAGAGTTACAAAGACAGGTACAGAGACAGGAGGCCAGGAAGGGGTCTTCCTACCACGTGAGTTTTGGGTGCTGGAGGCCAGATTATCAGTGGGAAGTCTTCATTTCTGTTTTCCCAAAATGGCTATTTTCCAGAATCCATGAGGCTGTGTCTTCAAGAAAGACTGTTTCATTTGTCTCTCCTGCATTGGGAGGCAGAATGGGAGTTATTTTAACAAAATAAGGTGGTAGAAGGGGCCAGAAAGTGCAGAAAATGCTTTACATTAAAAACTTCTAAAAAGCAAAAATTTTAAAAATAGGAGACAGAGAATGAGACAGAGGTAGAGTGAGACAGAGACAGGAGGCCAAGAAGGCGTCTTCCTACCACATGAGTTTTGGGTGCTGGGGGCTGGATTATCAGTGGGAAGTCTTGATTTCTGTTTTCAAAAATGGCTATTTTGCAGAATCTATGAGTCTGTGGCTTCAAGAAATCCTGTACCCTTTGCCTCTGCAGGGATGGGAGGGGGAGAGGGAGTTATTTTAACCAAATAAGGTGATAGAAGGGGCCAGAAAATGCTTTACAGTATAGGATTCTAAAAAGCAAAAATTAAAAAAAAAGAGATGAGACAGATCGAGAAAGAGGTAGAGAGGGACAAAGACAAGTACAGAGACAGGAGGCCTGGAATAGGTCTTCCTACCACGCGAGTTTTTGGTGCTGGAGGCCGGATTAATCAGTGGGAAGTCTTGATTTCTGTTTTCCCAAAATGGCTATTTTGCAGAACGCATGAGGCAGTGTCTTCAACAAAGCCAGTTCCTATTGCCTTTCCTGATTTTTGAGGGGGACAGAGAGTGATTTTCACAAAATAAGTTGGTAGGAGATGCCAAAAAATGCTTCACAGTAAAAATTTCTAAAAAGGAAAAATTTTTTAAAAAGAGAGGAGACCAAGTCTGAGACAGAGGAAGAGAGAGAAAAAGACAGGTACTGAGACAGGAGGCCTTGAAGGGGTCTTCCTAACACGGGAGTTTTTGGTGCTTCTGGCCAGATTATCAGTGGGAAGTCTTGATTTCTGTTTTCCCAAATGGCCATTTTGCAGAATTCATGAGACTGTGTCTTCATGAAAACATGTTCCCATTGTCTTTCCTAGGTTGGGAGGGGGAGAGGGAGTTTTTTTAACCAAATAAGGTGGTAGGAGAAGCCAGAAAGCACTGAAAATGCTTTACCTTAAAATATTCTAAAAAAGCAAAACACACACACAAAAAAGAGGAGACAGAGACCAATACAGAAGTAGAGTGAGACACAGAATGGTAGAGACAGGAGGCCTGGAAGTGGTCTTCCTACCACACAAGTTTTGGGTGCTGGAGGCCGTATTATCAGAGGAAGTCTTGATTTGTGTTCTCCCAAAATGGCTATTTTGCAGGATATGTCTTTAAGATAGACTGATGCATTTGCCTCTCCTTAGTTGGGAGCGGGAGAGGGAGTTATTGTTAAAAAAGTAAGGTGGTAGGAGAGTCCAGAAAGCACAGAAAATGCTTCACGTTAAAAAATTCTAAAAAGCAGAAATTTAAAAAAGAAAGGAGACACAGTCTGATAGAGAGGAAGAGAGAGACAAAGACAGGTACAGAGACAAGAGGCCTGGAATACGTGTTCCTACCAAGCGAGTGTTTGGTGCTGGTGGCCGGATTATCAGTGGGAAATCTTGATTTCTGTTTTCTCAAAATGGCTAGTTTGCAGAATCCATGAGGTTGTGTCTTGATGAAAACCTATTTCTTTGCATTTCCTGGGTTGGGAGGGGGAGAGGGAGTTATTTTGACAAAATAAGGTGGTAGGAGAAGCCAGAAACTGCAGAAAATGCTTTACCTAAAAAAATTCAAAAAAGCAAAAATTAAAAAAAAGAGAGGAGACAGTGTTTGAGACAGAGAAAGAGAGACACATAGATAGGTACAGCTACAGGAGACCTGGAAGTTGTCTTCATACCCCAGCAGTATTGGGTGCTAGAGGTCGGATTATCAGTGGGAAGTCTTGATTGCTGTTTTTCCAAAATAGCTATTTTGCAGAATCCATTGCTCTGTCTTCAGGAAAGCCAGTTTTCTTTACCTTTCCTGGGTCAAAAAGGGGAAGAGGGAGTTATTTTAACAAAATAAGGTGGTAAGAGGTGCCAGAAAGTGCAGAAAATGCTTTACTTTAAAAATTCAAAAAAGCAAAAATTTTAAAAATGAGAGAAAAGACAGCAACCAACATAGAGGTAGAGTGAGACAAAGACTGGTAGAGAGATAGGAGGCCTGGAAGTGGTCTTCCTAACACACGAGTTTTGGGTGCTGGTGGCCCGATTATCAGTGGGAAGTCTTGATTTCTCTTTTTCCAAAATGGCAATTTTGCAGAATCCATGAGGTTGTGTCTTCAAGAAAGTCTGTTCCCTTTGGCTTTCCTTGGTTGTGTGTGGGAGAGGGAGATATTTTAACAAAATATGGTGGTAGGAGGTGCCAGAATGTGCAGAAAATGTTTTACCTTAAAAAGTTCTAAAAAGCAAAATTAAAAAAAGAAAAACAAGAGGAAACAAAACCAAGACTGAAGTAGAGAGAGACAAAGTTAGGTAGAGAGACAGGAGTCCAGGAAGGGGTCTTCCTACACCACGAGTTTTGGGTGATAGAGACCAGATTATCGTGGGAAGTCTTGATATCTGTTTTCCCAAAATGGCTATTTTGCAGAATCCATGTGGCTGTGTCTTCAAGAAAAATTGTTACCTTTACAGCCCAGGGGTTGGGAGGGGAAGAGGGAGTTATTTTAACAAAATAAAGTGGTTAGAGGGGCCATAAAGCACAGAAAATACTTTACCTTAAAAATTAAAAAAAGCAAAAATTAAAAAAAATAAAGAAAGGAGTCACTAACTGTGATTGAGGCAGAGAGAGACAAAGAGTGGTACAGAGATAGGAGGTCTGGAAGAGGTCTTCCTGCACCATGATTTTTGGGTGCTGGAAGCCAGATTATCAGTGGGAAGTCTTGATTTCTGTTTTCCCCAAATGGCTATTTTGCAGAATCCATGAGACTGTGGCTTCAAGAAAGCCTGTACCCTTTGCCTCTCCAGGGTTGGGAGGGGGAGAGTGAGTTATTTTATCCAAATATGGTGGTAGGAGAGGCCAGAAAATGCTTTACATTATAATATTCTAAAAAGAAAAAAAATAATAAAAAAGAGAGATGAGAGAGAGACTGAGACAGAGGTAGAGAGAGACAAAGATAGTTACAAGGACAAGAGACCTGGAATAGGTCTTCCTACCAAGCGAGTTTTGAGTGCTTGAGGCCAGATTTTCACTGTGAAGTCTTGATTTTTTTTTCCCAAAATGGCTATTTTGCAGAATGCATGAGTCTGTGTCTTCAAAAAGCCTGTTCCTATTGCCTTTCCTGGTTTGGGATGTGGAGAGGGAGTTATTTTAACAAAATAAGGTAGTAGGAGGGGCCAGAGTGCATAACATGCTTCATGTAAAAAGCAAAATTATAAAAATTATAAAAAGCAAAAATTAAAAAAAAAAAAAAGGAGACCGAGTTTGAGACAGAGGAAGAGATAGACAAACACAGGTACAGAGACAGGAGGCCTTGAAGGGGGTCTTCCTAACACAGGATTTTTGGATGCTGGTGGCCAGATTATCAGTGGGAAGTCTTGATTTCTGTTTTCAATAACTGGCTATTTTGTAGAATCCATGAGGCTGTGTCTTCAAGAAATCCTGTTCCCTTTGCCTCTCCTGGATGTGGTGGGTTAGAGGGAGTTACTTTAACCAATTATTTTGGTAGGAGGTGCCACTATATGCAGAAAATACTTAACCTTTAAAAATTCTAAAAAGCAACAATATAAAAAAAAGAGAGAAAATAGAGACAGAGACAGAAGTAGAGAGAGACAAAGACATATAGAGAGACAGGAGACCTGGAAGGGGTCTTCATTCACCATTAGTTTTGGGTGCTACAGGCCAGATTATCAGTGGGAAGTGTTGATTTCTGATTTCCAAAAATGGTTATTTTGCTGAATCTATGAGATAGTGTCTTCATGAAAGCCTGTTCCTATTGCGTTTCCTGGGTTGGGAGGAGGAGAGGGAGTTATTTTCACCATATAAGGTTGTAGGAGGAGCCAGGAAATGCTTTACATTAAAATATTTTAAAAATAAAAAATTTTAAAAAAAGAGATGAGACAGAGACCGAGAGAGAGGTAGAGAGAGACAAAGACAGGTACATTGAAAGGAGGCCTGGAATTTGTCTTCCTACCCAATGAGTTTTGGGTGCTAGAGGTCACATTATTAGTAGTAAGTCTTTACCTCTGTTTTCCCAAAAAATTTTTTTGCAAAATCCATGAAGCTGTGTCATCAAAAACTCCTTCTCCCTTTGGCTCTCCTGGGTTGGGAGAGGGAGAGGGAGTTATTATAACCAAATAATGATGTGGGGGGGGGACAGAAAGCACAGAAAATGCTTTATTTTAAAAAATTCTAAAAAGCAAAATTGAAAAAAGAAAAGAGAGAAGACAGAGACGGATAAAGATGTTGAGTGAGACAAAGAATGGTAGAGAGACAGGAGGCTTGGAAGGGATCTTCCTACACCACAAGTTTTGGGTGCTGGAGGCTGGATTATCCGTGGGAAGTCTTGATTTCTGTTTTCCAAAAATGGCTATTTTCCAGAATCCATGAGGCTGTGTCTTCAAGAAAGACTGTTCCCATTGACTCTCTAGGGTTGGGAGGGGGGAGGGAGGATTTTTACAAAATAAGGTGAAAAGAGGTGCCAGAAAGTGCAGAAAATGTTTTACAATAAAAAAGTTTAAACGCAAAAATTAAAAAAAAAAAGACAGGAGACAGTGACTGAGACAGAAGTTGAGAGAGACAAAGACAGGTACAGAGACAGCATGCCTGGAAGGAGTCTTCCTAACCCGCGAGTTTTGGGTGTTAGAGGGTGGATTATCAGTGAGAAGTCTTGATTTCTGTTTACCCAAAATTGCTATTTTGCAAAATACATGAGGCTGTGTCTTCATGAATACCTGTTCCTATTGCTTTTCCTGGGTTGGGAGGGGGAGAGGGAGTTATTTTAACCAAATAAGGTGGTAGGAGAGGCCAGGAAAAGCTTTACATTAGAATATTCTAAAAAGCAAAAATTAAAAGTAAAGAGATGAGACAGAGCTGAGACAGAGGTAGAGAGATACAAAGAGAGACAGAAGGCCTGGAAAGTGTCTTCCTACCCCACGAGTTTTGGGTGCTTGAGACCAGATTATCAGTGGAAAGCCCTAATTTCTGTTTTCCCAAAATGGCTATTTTGCACAATCCGTGATGCTGTGTCTTCAAGAAATCCTGTTCCCTTTGGCTCTCCTTGGTTGGGAGAGGGAGAGGGAGTCATTTTAAACAAATAAAGTGAAAGGATTTGTCAGAAAGTGCGGAAAATGCTTTATCTTAAAAAAATATAAAAAGCAAAAATTAAAAAAAAATAGAGGAGACAGACACCAATGCAGATGTAGAGTGAGACAAAGAATGGTACAGAGACAGGAGGCCTGGAAGGAGTCTTCCGGCCAGGAGAGTTTTGGGTGCTGGAGGCCGGATTATCAGAGGAAGTCTTGATTTCTGTTTTCCCAAAATGACTATTTTGCAAAATCCATAATACTGTGTCTTCAAGAAAGCTTGTTCCCTTTGCCTTTCCTGTGTTGGGAGGGGGAGAGGGAGTTAATTTAACAAAATATGGTGGTAGGATGTGCCAGAATGCGCAGAAAATGCTTTACCTTAAAAAAATTATAAAAAGCAAAAATTAAAAAAAAGAGAAGAAACAGAGACCAAGACAAAAGTAGAGAGAGACAAAGACAGGTAAAGAGACAGGAGACCTGGAAGGGGTCTTCCTACACCGCTATTTTTGGGTGCTTGTGGCTGTATTATCAAAGGAAGTCTTGATTTCTGTTTTCCCAAAATGGCTATTTTGCAGAATCCATGAGGCTGTATCCTCAGGAAAACCTGTTCCTATTGCCTTTCCTGGGTTGAAAGGAGGAGAGGGAGTTATTTTAAACAAATAATTTAGTAGGAGAAGCCAGAAAGCGCAGAGAATGCCTTACCTTAAAAAATTCTAAAACGCAAAATCAAACAAAAAAAGGGAGAGGAGACAGAGACTGAGACAGAGGTAGAGAGAGACAAACACAGGTACAGAGACAGGAGGCCTGCAAGGTGTCTTTCTACCCCACAAGCTTTGGGTGCTAGAAGCTGGATTATCAGTGGAAAATCTTGATTTCTGTTTTCCAAAAAAGCTATTTTGCACAATCCATGAGGCTCTGTCTTCTAGAAATACTGTTCCCTTTGGCTCTCCTGATTTGGGAGAGGGAGAGGGAGTTATTTTAAATAAATAAAGTGGTATGAGTGGCTGGAAAGTGG
Organism: Tupaia belangeri chinensis; assembly: GCF_000334495.1. Taxonomy (NCBI): domain Eukaryota; kingdom Metazoa; phylum Chordata; class Mammalia; order Scandentia; family Tupaiidae; genus Tupaia; species Tupaia belangeri. The sequence continues at coordinate 583,779 of NW_006159481.1, read as the reverse complement.
AGGAAGAGTTTTATCTTAAAAAATTCTAAAAAGCAAAAGTTAGAAAAACAATTGAGGAGACAGAGACCGCTAAAGATGTAGAGTAAGACAAAGAATGGTAGAGATACAGGGGGCCTGGAAGGGATCTTCCTACCACGTGAGTTTTGGGTGCTAGAGGTCAGATTATCAGAGGAAGTCTTGATTTCTGTTTTCCCAAAATGGCTATTTTGCAGAATCCATGAGGCTGTGTCTTCAAGAAAGCCTGTTCCCATTGACTCTCTAGGGTTGGGAGGGGGAGGGAGGAATTTTTACAAAATAAGTTGAAAAGAGGTGCCAGAAAGTGCAGAAAATGCTTTACAATAAAAAAGTTTAAAATGCAAAAATTAAAAATAAAGACAGGATACAGTGACCAAGACAGAAGTAGAGAGAGACAAAGACAGGTCTAGAGACAGGAGGCCTAGAAGGGGTTTTCCTAACACATGAGTTTTTGGTGTTGGAGGCTGGATTATCAGTGGGAAGTCTTGATTTCTGTTTTCCCAAAATAGCTATTTTGCAGAATCCATGAGGCTGTATCTTCATGAAAGCCTGTTCCTATTGCCTTTCCTGGGTTGGGAGGGGGAGAGGGAGTTATTTTAACCAAATAATGTGGTAGGAGGGGCCAGGGAATTCTGTACATTAAAAGATTCTAAAAAGCAAAAATAAAAAATAAAGAGATGACACAGAGACTGAGACAGAGGTAGAGAGATACAAAGAAAGGTACAGAGACAGAAAACCTGGAAGGTGTCTTCCTAGCCCCCGAGTTTTGGTTTCTAGAGGCCGGATTATCAGTGGGAAGCCTTGATTTCTGTTTTCCCAAAATGGCTATTTTGCAGAATCAATGAGGCTTTGTCTTCAAGAAATCCTGTTCCCCTTGGCTGTCCTGGGTTGAGAGAGGGAGAGGGAGTTATTTTAACCAAATAATGTGGTAGGAGCGGCCACAGAGCACAGAAAAGGCTTTATATTAAAGAATTCTATAAAGCAAAAATTAAAAGAAAAGAGGGGACAGAGACTGATACTGACATAGAGTGAGATAAAGAATGGTAGAGAGACAGGACGCCTGGAAGGGATCTTCCTACCATGTGAGTTTTGGGTGCTGGAGAACGTATTTTCAGAGGAAGTCTTGATTTCTGTTTTCCCAAAATGTCTATTTTGCAGAATTCATGAGGCTGTGTCTTCAAGAAAGCCTGTTCCCTTGACTCTCTTGAGTTGGGAGGGGGATAGGAAGTTATTTTAACAAAATAAAGAGTTAGGAGGGTCCAGGAAGCATGGAAATTGCTTTATTTTTAAAAATTCTGAAAAGCAGAAATTAAAAAATGAGAGAGGAGACAGAGACCGTTAGAGATGTAGGGTCAGACAAAAAATGATAGAGAGACAGGAGTCCTGGAAAGGTTCTTCCTACCACGCGAGTGTTGGGTGCTGGAGGCTGTATTATAAGAGGAAGTCTTGATTTCTGTTTTCCCAAAATGGCTATTTTGCAGAATCCAGAAGGCTTTGTCTTCAAGAAATTCTGTTACCTTTGCCTCTCCTGGGTTGGGAGGGAGAGAGAGTAATTTTAACAAAAAAAGTTGGTAGGAGGGGCCAGAAAGCACAGAAAATGCTTTACCAAAAAAATTTAAAAAGCAAAAATTAACAAAAAAGAGAGAAGAGACATTGACTGAGACAGAGGTAGAGAGAGACAAAGAAATGTACAGAGACTCGAGTCCTGTTAGGTGTCTTCCTACCCCATGAGTTTTGGGTGCTAGATGCCACATTATCAGTGGGAAGTCATTATATCTGTTTTCCCAAAATGGCTATTTTGCAGAATCCATGAAGCTGTGTCTTCAAGAAATTCTTTTCCCTTTGGCTCTCCAGGGATGGGAGAAGACGAAGGAGTTATTTTAACCAAATAAAGTGGTAGGAGGGGCAGAAAGCGCAGATAGTGCTTTATCTTAAAAAATTCTAAAAAGCCAAAATTAAAAAAAAAAGTGAGGAGACAGAGACCGAGACAGAGGTAGAGAAGGACAAAGACAGGTACAGAGACAAGAGGCCTGGAATAGGTCTTCCTAACAAGCGAGTTTTGGGTGCTGGAGGCCGGATTATCAGAGAAAGTCTTGATTCCTGTTTTCTCAAAATGGCTATTTTGCAGAATCCATGAGGGTGTGTCTTCAAGAAAGCATGTTCCTTTGACTTTCCTTGGTTGTGAGTGGGATTGGGAGTTATTTCAACAAAATATTGTGGTAGGAGGTGACAGAATGCGCAGAAAATGCTTTACCTAAAAAATTCTAAAAAGCAAAAATTTAAAAAAAAAGAGAAGAAACAGAGACCGAGATCAAAATAGAGAGAGACAAAAATAGGTAGAGAGACTGGATGCCTAGAAGGTGACTTCCTACACTGCGAGTTTTGGGTCCTGGAGGCCAGATTATCAGTGGGAAGTCTTGATTTCTGTTTTCCCAAAATGGATATTTTGCGGAATCCATGAAGCTGTGCCTTCAAGAAAGCCTGTTCCCTTTAGGTATTCTGGGTTGGAAATAGGAGAGGGAGTAATTTTAACAAAATAAGGTGGTAGGAGGGGCCAGAAAGCACAGAAAATGCTTTACCATAAAAATTTTAAAATACAAAAATTAAAAAAAAAATGACAGTAGACAGTGACCAAGACAGAAGTAGAGGGAGACAAACACAGGTACAGAGACAGGAGGCCTGGAAAGGGTCTTCCTACACCGCGGGTTTTCGGTGTTGGAGGTTGCATTATAAATGGGAAGTCTTGATTTCTTTTTTCCCAAAATGGCTATTTTGCAGAATGCATGAGTCTGTGTCTTCAAGAAAGCCAGTTCCTATGGCCTTTCCTGGGTTGGGAAGGGGAGAGGGAGTTATTCCAACCAAATAATTTGGTTGGAGGGGCCAGGAAATGCATTCCATTAAAAGATTCTAAAAACAATAATTAAAAAAAGAGTTGAGACAGAGACCAAGACAGAGGTAGAGAGAGACAAAGACAGGTAGAGAGACACGATGCCTGGAAGGTGTGTTCCTACCCCACGAGTTTTGGGTGCTAGTGGCCAGATTATCAGTGGGAAGTCTTGATTTCTGTTTTCCCAAAAAGCTATTTTGCAGAATCTATGAGGCTGTGTCTTCCAGAAATTTTGTTCCCTTTGGCTCTCCTGTGTTGGGAGAAGGAGAGGGAATTAGAAGATGCCAGAATGCACAGAAAATGCCGTACCTTAAAAAATTTTAAAAAGCAAAAATGAAAAAAAAAAGAGAGGAAAGAGAGACCGAGACAGAAGTAGAGAGAGACAAAAACATGTAGAGAGACAGGAGGCCTGGGAGGGGTCTTCCTACACCACGATTTTTGGGTGCTGGTGGCCGGATTATCAGTGGGAAGTCTTGATTTCTGTTTTCTCAAAATGGCTATTTTGCAGAATCCATGACTCTGTGGCTTCAAGAAAGCCTATACCCTTTGCCTCTCCAGGGTTGGAATGGGGAGAGGGAGTTATTTTTACCAAATAAGGTGGTAGGAGGGGCCAGAAAATGCTTTGCATTACAAGATTCTAAAAAGCAAAAATTTTTAAAAAAGAGATGAGACAGAGACCGAGACAGAGGTAGAGAGGGACAAAGACTGGAACAGGGACAGGAGGCCTGGAATAGGTCTTCCTACTGAGCAAGTTTTGGGTGCTTGAGGCTGGATAATCAGTGGGACATTTTGAATTCTGTTTTCTCAAAATGGCTATTGTACAGAATCCATGAGGCTGTGTCTTCAAGAAAGACTGTCCCATTAGCCTCTCCTGGGTTGGTAGGTGGAGAGGGAATTATTTTTAAAAAATAAGGTGGTAGGAGGGTCCAGAAAGTGCAGAAAATGCTTTACCTTAAAAAATTCTAAAAGGCAAAATTAAGAAAAATTTAAAAAAAAAGTGGAGACAGAGTCTGAGACACAAGAAGAGAGAGACAATGAGAGGTATAGTTAAGGGAAGCCTGGAAGGGGTCTTCCTAACACGCGAGTTTTGGGTGCTGGTGGTCGGGATATCAGTGGGAAGTCTTGATTTTTTGTTTTCCAAAAATGGCAATTTTGCAGAATCCATGAGGCTGTGTCTTCAAAAAAGCCTGTTCCCTTTGCTTTTCCTGGGTTGGGTGGGTTAAAGGGAGGTATTTTAACAAAATAAAGTGGCAGGAGGTGCCAGAATGCACAGAAAATGTTTTACCTTATGCTGGGAGCCGTACCCCAGCTGGGGTGGATGCACAGGGAGGCGACGCGGGTGAACAGGAATCAGACTAAGACCTCATGCCCTTAGCATGTTTTTAGCCGGCTACAGCCAGAGTAAACTCCAGACTGCAGCCCTGATGGCCAGAAGTCATGCGTATTTATTATAGAAGGAGTTTTACAGCAGTGGGATGGGTGAGGGGAAGTAAGTGAAACATTTTGCTCTAAAAGGTAAGGCATTTAAAGTATAGGATTAATAATTATAAAACATGACGTCTGTTTTGTTTAGGTATAAACAGTCATAATTTTTAGAA
>NW_006159481.1:561321-578614 GCF_000334495.1 Tupaia belangeri chinensis | reverse complement strand
CTAGAACTTGTAAAACTGTTGACCTTGCAAACAGTTCTACTCAGCCGAGTCCTTGCTCTAGGTCTGAGGGGCAGTTCTTTCATACTCACCTTGTGTTAACTGCACGGTTCCAGCAACCTTAAAAAATCCCAAAAGGCAAAAATAAAAATAAAAGAGAGGAAACAGAGACTGAGACAGAAGTAGAGAGAGACAAAGATAGGTAGACAGGCGGCCTGGAAGGGGTCTTCCAACACCGTGAGTTTTGGGTGCTGGAGGCCAAATTATCAGTGGGAAGTCTTGATTTCTGTTTTCCCAAAATGGATATTTTGCATAATCCATGAGGCTGTGTCTTCAAGGAAGCCTGTTCCATTTGGCTCTCCAGGGTTGGGAAGTGGGGAGGGAATAATTTGAACAAAATAAGGTGGTAGAAGGGGCCAGAAAATGGAGAAAATGCTTTATCATAAAAAAATTGAAAATGCAAAATTTAAAAAAAAAAGAGGAGACAGTGACCTAGACAGAAGTAGAGAGAGAAAAAGACATGTACAGAGACTGGAGGCCTGGAAGGATTCTTTCTACCATGCAAATTTTTGGTGCTGGTGGCTGGAATATCAGTGGTACGTTTTGATTTCTGTTTTCTCAAAATGGCTATTTTGCAGAATCCATTAGGCTGTGTCTTCAAGAAAGCCTGTTCCCTTTGCCTTTCCTTGGTAGAGAGTGGGAGAGGGAGATATTTTAACAAAATATGGTGGTAGGAGGTGCCAGAATGTGCAGAAATTGCTTTACCTTAAAAATTCTAAAAAGCAAAAATTGAAAAAAAAAAGAGAGGAAAAGGAGACTGAGATTGAAGTAGAGAGAGACAAAGATAGGTAAAGAGACAGAAGGCCTGGAAGGGGTCTTCTGACACCATGAGTTTTGGGTGCTTGAGGCCAGATTATCCATGGGAAGTCTTGATTGCTGTTTTCCCAAAATGGCTATTTTTTCAGAATCCATGAGGCTGTGTCTTCAAGAAAGCCTGTTCCCTTAGGCTCTCCTTGGTTGGCAGGCGGAGAGGGAGTAATTTTAACAAAATAAGGTGGTAGTAGGGGCCCAAAAGTGCCAGGGTCTGGCCTCGGCGGTGGTGGGTGGCTCGTACACAGGAAGGCAACACGGGTGATCAGAAACAAAAAAGTTAGACTGAGACCTCATTGCTCCTTAGCACATTCTCAGCCAGCCACAGCCAGAGCCAGCTCCAGGCTGCCACACTGTGTCTATTAAAACATGCATATTTATTGAGGGAAGTTTAGGTAGTAAGGAGGGTGAAAGGTAGTAAAAAATTTACTCTAAGGAACAGGGTATACAAAGCATGGAAGCAATAATTACAAAGCATGATCTTTGTTTTGTAAGATAAGGAAAAATCAATCACAGTTCTCAGGATGAGGAAGTCCATTTGTCTGTTGTATCTTTTTAGATCTTCATTACTGGGAAGGGTCTTTTGAAGAGGAGGCTTGCAGGATGTTTGATAATTTCAATCCCGGGCCAGTTTGATAATTTAGCTGAATACAAAGACCTAGAGAGAAATCTTGTCTTGCTAAGTAAAGACACAGTTAATATATGGACTATCTACATATTACAACAATAGAGGGTGAGTCTATAATCTTATATTGGAAAGGAAGATGATCTTGTGGCTCAGGAGGCAACACGGGATGTTTTATTAGCAGTTTTTCATAGTCAACAGCACATAGATGAGAAACTCTTTGTAGTTGAAAGCTATGTGTTGCTTTAGATAAGAGCTCCGAGCTAAGGTAGTTAATCTTTTTCTGGAGCCCTCAGTTTTGTTCATCCTGTTGTCCCAGTCAGGCTTTTTCCTTTTATAAACCTGTGGGTTTCTGCATTTTGTTTGCTGAGTCTGTCAATTAGTGAGTTCTTTTATGAGTCTCTGTTATGTGGTGAATGTGCTGACTTTGCCTAGCATGAGTTAATTTCTTCAACCTGTAGCTTTAACAAGGGGTATTTACACAAAACTAGCCTTAAACTAACTTAGTCTATATATGCTTCTAATGCTAATTTGGTTTATACTAACTTAATCTATCTGTTAATTTTGGCTTAAACACAGACAGGTGTGGGAGTCTTAAACTTCCTGGTCCTTGTGTCAGTCTTAGTGAACCACATTCCTACAAGATCACTAATTGTATTTATTGCAATGGTTGGGGGTGATGTTTTACCCTTACAGGGTACCGTAATAACAGTAAAACTCACGGCAGAGAAATTGAATACTGGCCAGTTCAAGGACACAAGGGAGGGCTTGTAAATGGGGCCCTGCCTCAGTTTCTTCCCAGTCCAGGCCCTGCCTTAGAATGGGAGGCAGCATTCTTACCAGCTTGTGTTGCCTGCATGGCCCCATCATTTATTTATTTGCATTCATTCACTGTACATCATTATGCAAAAATTAAAAAAAAAATCAGAGTAGACAGGGACCAAGACAGAGGTAGAGAGAGAAAAGACAGGTACAGAGACAGGAGACCTGGAAGGGGTATTTCTACCTCTTGAGTTTTGGGTGTTGGAGGCTGGATTACCAGTGGGAAGTCTTTATTTCTGTTTTCCCAAAATGGCTATTTTGCAGAATCCATGAGGCTGTGTCTTCATTAAAGCCTGTTCCGTTTGCCTTTCTTGGGTTGGGAGGGGAAGAGGGAGTTATTTTAACCAAAAAAGGTGGTAGGAGGAGCCAGGAAATGCTCTACATTAAAAGGTTTTTAAAAACAAAAATAAAAAAAAGAGATGAGACAGAGACTGAGACAGAGGTAGAGAGAGACAAAGACAGGAACAGAGACAGGAGGCCTGGGATAGGTCTTCCTACCATGTGAGTTTAGGATGCTGGAGGCCGGGTTATCAGTGGGAAGTCTTGATTTCTGTTTTCCCAAATGACTATTTTGCAGAATCCATGAGGCTGTGTTTTCAAGAAAGACTATTCCATTTGCCATTCCTGGGATGGAAGGGGGAGAGGGAGTTATTTTAACAAAATAAGGTGTTGGGGGCAGCAGAACACACAGAAAATGCTTTACCTTAAAATACTCTAAAAATCAAACATTAAAAACAAAAGAGAAGAGCTGAGGCACAGTCCAAGACAGAGGAAGAGAGTGACAAAGACAGGTACAGAGACAGAAGGCCTAGAAGGGGTCTTCCTAACACCCGAGTTTTGGGTGCTGGAGGCCAGATTATCACTGGGAAGTCTTCATTTCTGTTTTGCCAAAATGGCTAGTTTGCAGACTCCATGAGACTGTGTCCTCAAGAAAGCCTGTTCCCTTTGGCTCGCCTCGGTTGGTAGGGGGAGAGGGAGTAATTTTAACAAAACAATTTGGTAGTAGTGGCCAGAAAGCATGGAAAATGCTTTGTCTTAAAAAAATTCTAAAAAGTAAAAATAAAAAAAAGAGAGAGAGAAGACAGCAACCGAGACAGAGGTAGAGAGAGACAAAGACTGGTAGGAAGACCAGAGACCAGGAAGGGATCTTCCTACCTTGCAAGTTTTGGGCGCTAGAGGCCGGATTATCAGTGGGAAGTCTTTATTTCTGTTTTCCCAAAATGGCAATTTTGCAGAATCCATGACGGTGTGTCTTTAGGAAAGCATGTTCCCTTTTGTTCTCCTGGGTTGGGAGGGGAAGAGGGAGTTATTTTAATCATATAAAGTGGTAAGAGGGTCCAAAAAGTGCAGAAAATGCTTTATCTTAAAAAAATTTAAAAAGCAAAAATTTTTAAAAAAGCAGACAAAGTCAGATACAGTAGGAGAGTGAGACAAAGAATAGTAGAGTGACAGGTGGCCTGAAAGGGGTCTTCCTACCATGCGAGTTTTGGGTGCTGGAGGCCATATTATCAGAGGAAGTCTTGATTTCTGTTTTTCCAAAATGGCTATTTTGCAGAATCCATGGGGCTGTGTCTTCAAGAAAGCCTGCTCCCTTTGCCTTTCCTTGGTAGGGAGTGGGAGAGGGAGTTATTTTAACAAAATATGGTGGTAGGAGGTGCCAGAATGCACAGAAATTGCTTTACTTTAAAAAATATTTAAAAGCAAAAATTAAAAACAAAGAGAGGGTACAGAGACAGTGACCAAAGTAGAGAGAGACAAAGATAGGTAGAGAGACTGAAGGCCTGGAGGGGGTCTTCCTACACCGTGAGTTGTGGGTGCTGAAAGCCGGATTATCAGTGGGAAGTCTTGATTTCTGTTTTCCCAAAATGGCTATTTTGCAGAATCCCTGAGGCTGTGTCTTCAAGAAAGCCTGTACTCTTTGGCTCTCCTCGGTTATGAGAGGAAGTTATTTTAACAAAAAAAAAAGATGGTAGGAGAAGCCAGAAAGCACAGAAAATGCTTTACCTTAAAAGAATCTAAAAAGCAAATTTAAAAATAATGAGAGGAGACAAAGTCTGAGATAGAGAAAGAGAGAGACATAGACAGGTACAGAGACAGGAGGCCTTGAAGGTGTCTTCCTACCCCATGAGTTTTGGGTGCTAGAGGCCAGATTTTCAATGGGAAGTCTTGATTTGTGTTTTCCCAAAATGGCTATTTTGCAGAATCCATGAGCTGTGTCTTCAGGAAAGCCAGTATTCTATACCTTTCCTAGGTTGAAAGGGGGAGATAGAATTATTGTAACAAAATGAGGTGGTAGAGGGGCCAAAAATCACAGAAAATGCTTCATGGTAAAAAATTGTAAAAAGAAACATTTAAAAAAAAAGAGAGAGAAGACAGAGTCTGAGACAGAGGAAAAAAGAGACAAAGACAGGTACAGAGACAGGAGGCCTGGAAGGGGTATTTCTAACACGCAAGTTTTGTGTGCTTGTGGACGGATTATCAGTGGGAAGTCTTGATTTCTGTTTTCCCAAAATGGCTGTTTTGCAGAATCCATGAGGCTATGCCTTTTAGAAAGCCTGTTCCCTTTGCCTTGCCTGGGTTGGAGGGAGTTATTTAACAAAATAATGTGGTAGGAGGTGCCAGAATGCACAGAAAATGCTTTATCTTAAAAATTCTAAAAAGCAAATATTAAAAAGAAAAAGAAAGGAAACAGAGACTGAGAAGGAAGTAGAGAGAGAAAAGGGTAGTTAGAGAGAGAGGAGTTGTAGAAGAGGTCTTCCCAGACCACGAGTTTTGGGTGCTAGAAGCTGGATTATCAGTGGGAAATCTTGATTTCTGTTTTACCCAAATGGCTATTTTGCTGAATCCATGAGGCTGTGTCTTCAAGAAATCCTGTTCTCTTTGCTCTCCTGGGTAAGGAGAGGTAGAGTTATTTTAACCAAATAAAGTGGTAGGTTGGTCCAGAAAGCACAGAACGTGCTTTATTTTTAAAAAAGTCTAAAGAGCAAACATTAAAAAAAGAAAAGAGAGAGAGGAGACAGCAACCGAGATTTAGGTATAGTGAGCCAAAGACAGGTAGAAAAACAGGAAGTCTAGAATGGGTCTTTCTAACACACGAGTTTTGGGTGCTTGAGGCCAGATTATGAGTGGGAATTCTTGATATCTGTTTTCCCAAAATGGCTATTATGCAGAATCATTGAGGCTGTGTTGTCAAGAAACATTGTTTCCTTTACATCTCCTGGGTTGGGATAGGGAAAGGGAGTTATTGTAACAAAATAAGGTGGTCAGAGGGGCCATAAAGCACAGAAAATACTTTACATTATAAAATTATAAAAAGCAAAAATTAAAATACTAAAGAGAGGAGTCAGCTAATGAGACTGAGGCAGAGAGAGGCAAAGAGTGGTACAGAGATAGAAGGCCTGGTAGAGGTCTTCCTACACCGCGAGTTTTGGGTGCAGGAGGCTGGATTATCCATGGGAAGTCTTGATTTCTGTTTTCCCAAAATGACTATTTTGCAGAATTTATGAGGCTGTGTCTTCAAGAAAGCCTGTTCCCTTTGGCTCTCCTGGGTTGGAAGGTGGAGAGGGAGTAATTTTAACAAAATAAGATGGTAGAAGGGGCCAAAAAGCACAGAAAATGCTTTCCATAAAAAATTTTAAAATGCCAAAATTAAAAAAAAAGAGAGAGGAGACAGTGACCTAGACAGAAGTAGAGAGAGGAAAAAGACATGTACAGAGACCGGAAGTCTGAAGGGGTCTTTCTACCACAATAATTTTGGGTGCTGGTGGCTAGAATATCAGTGGGACTTCTTGATTTCTGTTTTCTCAAAATGGCTATTTTGCAGAATCCAGAGGGTTGGTCTTCAAGAAAGCCTGTTTCCTTTTCCTTTCTTTGCTTGTGAGTGGGAGTAGGAGTTATTGTAACTAAATATGGTGGTAGGAGGTGTCACAATGCTCAGAAAATTCTTTACCTTAAAAAATTTTAAAAAGAAAATTAAAAATAAGAGAGGAAACAGAGACTGAGACTGAAGTAGAGAGAGACAAAGATAGGTAGAGAGACTGGAGGCCTGGAAGGGGTCTTCCTATACCACAAGTTTTGGGTACAGGAGGCTGGATTATCCATGGTAAGTCTTGATTGCTGTTTTCCCAAAATGGATATTTTGCAGAATCCATGAGGCTCTGTCTTCAAGAAAGCCTGTTTCCTTTGCCATTTTGGGGCTGGGAGAGGAAGAGGGAGTAATATTAACAAAAATGTGGTAGGAGGGGCCAGAAAGTGCAGAAAATGCTTTACCATAAAAAATTTTAAAAAGCAAAAATTAAAAAAAAAATAGAGGAAACACAGTCCAGACAAAGGTAGAGAGCGACAAAGAGAGGAGCAGAGACAAGAGGCCTGGAAAGGGTCATCTTACCACACGAGTTTTGGTTGCTGGAGGCCGGATTATCAGAGAAACTCTTGATTTTTGTATTTCCAAAATGGCTATTTAGCAGAATCCATGAGGCTATGTCTTCATGAAAGCCTGTTCCCTTAGCCTCTCCTGTGTTGGGAAGGGGAGAGGGTGTTATTTTAACCAAATAAGGAGGTAGGAGGGGCCTGTAAATGATTTACCATAAAAGATTCTGAAAAGTAAAAATTAAAAAATAAAGATGAGACAGAGACTGAGACAAAGGTTCAGAGAGACAAAGACAGGTACAGAAACAGTAGGCCTGGAATAGGTCTTCCTACCATGCCTGTTTTGGGTGCGGGAGGCCAGATTATCACTGTTAAGTCTTGATTTCTTTTTTTCCAAAAGGGCTATTTTGCAAAATCCATGAGGCTGTGTTCCATTTGCCACTCCTGTGATGGGAGGGGGAGAGGGAGTTATTTTAACAAAATTATTTGGTAGGAGTGGCCAGAAAGTGCAGAAAATGCTTCTTGTTAAAAACTTCTAAAAAGGAAAAAAAAAAAACAACACGAAGAGACACAGTCCAAGACAGAGAAAGAGAGAGACAAAGACAGGTACAGAGACAGGAGGCCAGGGAGAGGTCTTCCTAACATGAGAGTTTTGGGTGTCACAGGCTGGATTATCAGTGGGACATCTTGATTTCTGTTTTCCCAAAATGGCTATTTTGCAGAATCCATGAGGCTGTGGCTTCAAGAAAGCTTGTACCCTTTGCCCATCCAGGGTTGGGAGTGGGAGAGAGAGATATTTTAATCAAATAAGGTGGTAGGAGTGTCAGGAAATGCTTTACATTATAAGATTCCAAAACGCAAAAATTAAAAAAAGAAGATGAGACAGAGACTGAGACAGAGGTATAGAGAGACAAAGACAGGTACAGAGACAAGAGGCCTGGAATAGGTCTTCCTACGAAGCAAGTTTTTGGTGCTGGACGCCAATTATCTGTGGGAAGTCTTGATTTCTGTTTTTTCAAAATAGCTGTTTTGCAGAATACATCAGACTGAATCTTCAAGAAAGACTGTTCCATTTGTCTCTCCTGGGTAGGAAGGGGGAGAGGGAGTTATCTTAACAAAATAAGGTGGTAGGAGGTGCCAGAGAGCAAAGAAAATGCTTTAACTTAAAAAAATCTAAAAAGCAAAAATTAAAGAAATAAGAGAGGAGACACAGTCCGAGACAGAGGAAGAGAGAGACATAGACAGGTACAGAGACAGGAAGCCTGGAAGGTGTCTTCCTATTCCACGAGATTTGGTTGTGAAAGACTGGATTATCAAGTGGGAAATCTTGACTTCTGTTTTCCCAAAATGGAAATTTTGCAGAATCCATGAGGCTGTGTCTTCAGGAAAGCCAGTTTTCGTTAACTTTCCTTGGTTGAAATGGGGAGAGGGTGTTATTTTAACAAAAATAAGGTGGTAAGAGGGGACAGAAAGTTCAGAAAGTACTTTACCTTAAAACAACTGTGTAAAGCAAAAATTGAAAAAAAAAAGGAGAGGAGTTAGAAACAGAGATAGAGGTAGAGGGAGACAAAGACAGGTACAGAGACAGGAGGCCTGGAAGGACTCTTCCTAACACGTGAGTTTTGGGTGCTGGTGGCCCAAAATGGCTATTTTGCAGAATCCATGAGGCTGTGTCTTGAAGACAGATTGTTCCCTTTACATCCCCTGGGCTGGGATGGGGAGAGGGAGTTATTTTAACAAAATAAGGTGGTCAGAGGAGCCATAAAGAACAGAAAATACTTTACCTTAAAAAATTCTAAAAAGCAAAAATTTTAAAAATAAGGAGAGGAGTCAGCTACCGGGACAGAGGCAGAGAGAAACAAAGACTGGTACAGAAACAGGGGGCCTGGAAGAGGTCTTACTACACCACGATTTCTGGGTGCTGGAGGCCAGATTATTACTGGGAATTCTTGATTTCTGTTTTCCCAAAATGGCTATTTTGCAGAATCCATCAGACTGTGGCTTTAAGAAAGCCTGTATCCTTTTGGCTCTCCTGAGTTGGGAGAGGGAGAAGGAGTCGTTTTAACCAAATTAAGAGTTAGGAGGGACCAGAAAGCACAGAAAGTGCTTTATCTTAAAAAATTCTAAAAAGCAAAAAATTAAAAAAAACGTGAGGATACAGAGACCACTAAAGATGTAGAGTAAGAAATAGAATGGTAGAGAGAATGGAGGCCTGGAAGGGATCTTTCTACCACGTGAGTTTTGGGTGATGGAGGCTGGATTATCAGAGGAAGTCTTGATTTCTATTTTCCCAAAGTGGCTATTTTGCAAAATCCATGAGACTGTGTCTTCAAGAAAGCCTGTTCCCTTTGCCCCTCCTGTGTTAGGAAGGAGAGAGGAAGGTTTTTTTTTTTTTTTTTTTTTTTTTTTTTTTTTTTTGTAATAAAAAATAAGGTTGTAGGAGCAGTCAGAAAGTGCAGAAAATGCTTTACCTTAAAAAATTCTAAAATGCAAAAATTAAAAAAAAGAGAGGAGACAGAGACCGAGATAGAGGAAGAGAGAGACCTAGACAGATGCGGAGACAGGAGGCCTGGAAGATCTCTTAGTACTCCACAAGTTTTGGGTGCTAGAGTCCAGATTATCAGTGGGAAGTCTTGATGTCTGTTTTCCCAAAATGGATATTTTGCAGAATTCATGAGGCTCTGTCTTCAGGAAACCCAGTTTCATTTACCTTTCCTGGGTTAAGGGGGAGAGGGAGTTATTGTAACAAATTACGGTGGTAAGTGGGGCCAGAAAGTGCAGAAAATGCTTCACAGTAAAAAATTATAAAAAGCAAAATTAATTAAAAAAAGAGAATAGACAGAGTCTGAGACAGAGGAAAAAAGAGACAAAGACAGGTACAGAGACAGGAGGCCTGGAAGGAGTCTTTCTACACCATGAGTTTTTGGTGCTGGAGGCCTGATTATCAGTGGGAAGTCTTGATTTCTGTTTTCCCAAAAAGACTATTTTGCAGAATCCTTGAGGCTGTGTCTTCAAGAAATCCTGTTCCCTTAGGCTCTACTGGGTTGGAGTGTGAGAGGGAGTTATTTTTACCAAATAAAGTGGAAGGATTGGCCAGAAAATGCAAAAAATTCTTTACCTAAAATATTCTAAAAAGCAAATATAAAATTCTTTACCTAAAATATTCTAAAAAGCAAATATTAAAAAAATAAGAGAGGTGAAAGAGGCCAAAACAGGTAGACAGAGACAAAGACAGGTACAGAGACAGGATTCATGGAAGGCGTCTTCCTACCACACGAGTTTTGGTGCTGGATTCTGGATTATCAGTGGGAAGTCTTGATTTCTATTTTCCCAAAATGGCTATTTTGCAGAATCCATGATGCTGTGTCTGGAACAAACCCTGTCCCTTTGCCTCTCCAGGGTTGGGAGGGGGAGAGTGAATTATTTTAACCAAATAAGGTAGTAGAATGGACTAGAAACTGCTTTACATTAACAGATTCTAAAAAGCAAAAATTTAAAAAAAGAGAAGTGACAGAGACCGAGACAGAGGTAGAGAGAGACAAAGACAGGTACAGAGACAAGAGGCCTGGAATAGGTCCTCCTACCATGTGAGTTTTGGGTGCTGGATGTTGGATTATCTGTGTGAAGTTTTGATTCCTGTTTTCCAAAATGGCTATTTAGCAGAATCCATCAGTATGTGTCTTCATGAAAGATTGTTCCAATTGCCTCTCCTTTGTTGGGAGGCAGAGAGGGAGTTATTTTAACAAAATAAGGTGATAGGATGGGCTAGAAAGCACAGAAAATGCTTTACCTTAAAAATTCTAAATGGCAACAATTAAAAAAAATAAATAAAGAGTGGAGACAGAGACCGAGACACAGGGATAGTGAGACAAAGAATGCAAAAGAGACAGGAGGCCTGGAAGGGTTCTCCCTACCAGGCCCGTTTTGGGTGCTGGAGTCCAGATTATCAGTGGGAAGTCATGATTTATGTTTTCCCAAAATGGCAGTTTTGCAGAATCCATGAGTCTGTGTCTACAAGAAAGCCTGATCCCTTTGCCTGTACTGGTTGGGATTGGGAGAGGGAGTTATTTTAACAAAATAAGGTGGTAGTGGCGGTGCCATGCAGGCAACACAAGCTGGTAAAGAGGCTGTCTCCCATGGCCTGGGCTGGGAAGAAACAGCAAGACAAGGCCAGTGGTTTACTAAATCTCCTGGTGTCATTTTACTGGTCTGTAGTTAATTTCTCTGCTGTGAATTTTACTGTTATTATGGTACTCTGAAAGAATAAGTTATCATCCTCAGTCATTACAATAAAGCCAATTAGCGATCTTGTAGGAATGTGGTTCCCTAAGAAGAGGCCCAGGAAGTTTGAGCATCCCCCACTTGTCTGTCTAAGCCAAAATTAACATATGTTAGGTCAAAATAGTATAAGCCAAAGTAGCATCAGTAGCATATGAAAACTATGTTAGTTTATGGCTAGTGTTATTTAAATATCCCTTGTTAAAGCTACAGATCAAAGTTAGCTCTGGTAGGCAAAGTCAGCACATCCACCCAGAGATAAAACAAAAGAACTCACTAATTGACAGACTCAGCAAATAAAACAAAAACCCATTTTTTATTTTTTATTTTTTTTTAAGAACGGAAAAGCCTCCCTGGCGACTGACAGGATGAACAAACCTGAGGACTCCAGAGAAAGATTAACGACCTTAGCTGGGAGCTCTTATCTAAAGCAACAGGTAGCTTTCCACCACAAAGTATTTCTCACCTATGTGCTGTGGACTATGAAAAACTGCTACTAAAACATCCTGTGTTTTCTCCTGAGCTACAAGATCATCTTCCTTTCCCATATAAGATCAGATAGTCACCTTCTATTGTTGTAATGTATAGATAGTCCTTATATTAACTGTGTCTTTACTTAACAAGACAAGATCTCTATCTAGGTCTTTGCAACCAGCAATGTTATCACCTTGGCTCAGGACTAAAGCTATCAAACATCCTGCAAGCCCCCTCTTCAAAAGACCCTGTCTGGTAATCAAGACTGAAGAAGAATATGCATCAGAAAAATAGATTCCTTCATTCTGAGAACTCTGTTTGGCTTCACCTGTTCAAACAAGACAGACATCATGTTTTATGATCATTGTTCCTGTGCTTTGAATTCTCCGATTCATTGAGTAAATCTTTTATTTACCACTTACCCCTCCTACTCCTTTAAGATTTCTGAAAAAAAAATACGTGTGTTTAGTAGCTACCAGCGTTGTACCCAGAGTTCTTCTCTGGCATTGGCCAGCTGAGAACATGCTAAGAGGCATTGAGATCACAGTCTAATTTTTGTTTCTGTTCACCTTTTCTGCCTCAATCGAGATTATACACCCACACCAAGGCTTTTCCCCAGCATGGTAGGAGGTGCCAGAATGCATTACGTTTAAAAATTCTAAAAAGCAAAAAATTAAAAAAGAGTGGAAGCAGAGACCTAGAGAGAAGTAGAGAGAGACAAAGACAGGTAGAGGGACAGGAGGACTGGAAGGAGTCTTCCTACAATGAGAGTTTTGGGAGCTGGATGCCAGATTATTAGTGGCAAGTCTTGATTTCTGTTTTGCCTAAATGGCTATTTTGCAGAATCCATGAGGCTGTGGCTTCAAGAAGGCCTATTCCATTTGCATCTCCTGGGTTGTGAGGGGGAGAGGGATTTATTTTAACCAAATAAGGTAGTAGGAGGGGCCAGAAAATGCTTTACATTAAAAGATTCTAAAAAGCAAAAATTAAAAAAAAAAGAGATGAGACAGAGATTGAGACAGAGGTAGAGAGAGACAAAGACAGGTACAGAGACCTGAGGCTTAGAATAGGTCTTCCTACCAAGCAAGTTTGGGGTGCTGGAGACCAGACTATCAGTGGGAAGCCTCGATTTCTCTTTTCCCAAAATTGCTGTTTTGCAGAATCCATGAGGCTATGTTTTCAGAAAAGCCTGTTCCATTTGCCGTTCCTAGTTTGGCAGGTGTAGAGGGAGTTATTTTAACAAAATAAGGTGGTAGATGTTGCCAGAATACACAGAAAATGCTTTACCTTAAAAAAATTCTAAAAAGCAATATTGAAAAAAAGAGAGAAAACAGAGACCGAGACAAAGGTAGAGAGAGGAAAAGACAGGTAGAGAAGCTGGAGGCTTGGAAGGGTTCTTCCTACAACACGAGTTTTCAGTGCTGGAGGCAGGATTATCAGTGGGAAGTCTTGATTTTTGTTTTCACAAAATGGCTATTTTGCAGAATGCTTAAGGCTGTGTCTTCAAGAAATCCTGTTCCTTTAGGCTCCTCTGGGTTGGCGTGTGAGAGGGAGGTATGCTAAACAAAGTTATGCTAACCAAATAAATTGGAAGGATTTGCCAGAAAGTGCAGAAAATTATTTATCTTAAAAATTCTAAAAAGCAAATATTAAAAAAGTAAGAGTGAAAGAGACCAAAACAGTGGTAGAGTCAAATTCAGGTACAGAGACAGGATTCATGGAAGGAGGCTTCCTACCACGCGAGTTTTGGGATCTGGAGGCCATTCTCAGTGGGAAGTCTTGATTTCTGTTTTCCCAAAATGGCTATTTTGCAGAATCCATCAGACTGTGTCTGGAACAAACACTGACCCTTTGCCTCTCTAGGGTTGGGAGGGGGAGAGGGAAATATTTTAACACAATAAGGTGGTATAAGGACCAGAAAATACTTTACATTAACAGATTCTAAAAATTAAAAATTAAGAAAGAAGAGAGGAAACAGGGACAGAGATTGAAGTAGAGAGAGACAAAGACAGGTAGAGAGACAGAGAGACTGGAAGAGCTGTTCCTTGACCGTGAGTTCTGGGAGCTGGAGGCCGGATTATCAGTGCAAACTCTTGATTACTGTTTTCCAAGAAGAGCAATTTTGCCGAATCCATGAGGCTGTGTCTACAAGAAATCAGTTCCTTTAGGCTCTCCTGAGTTGGGAGAGGGAGAGGGAGTTATTTTAACCAAATAAAGAGTAAGGAGGGGCCATAAAGCACAGAAAATGCTTTATTTTAAAAAATTCTAAAAAGCAAAAAATATTTTAAAAAGGGAGGAGACAGAGACCGATACAGAAGTAGAGTGAGACAAAGAATGATAGTGACAGGAGTCCTGGAAAGGTTCTTACTATGATGCGAGTGTTGGGTACTGAAGGTCGTATTATCAGAGAAAGCCTTGATTTCTGTATTCCCAAAATTGGATATTTTGCAGAATCCATGAGGCTCTGTCTTCATTAAATCCTGTTCTGTTTGAATTTCCTGGGTTGGGAGGAGAAGAGGGAGTTATTTTACCAAATAAGTTGGAAGGAGAGACAAGTAAATGACTTACATTAAACGATTATAAAAAGCAAAATTAAGAAAAGAGAGATGAAACAGAGACAGAGATAGAAGAGAGAGACAAAGACAGGTAGAGACACACAAGGCCTAGAAGGGCTGTTCTTTGACCGTGAGTTATGGGTGCTGGAGGCCTGATTATCAGTGGCAACATGGGACTTTTGCTGCATCCAGGAGGCTGTGTCTACAAGAAATCCTGTTCCTTTTGGCTCTCTTAAAAAATTCTACAAAACAAAAATAAAAAAAAAAGAGAGAGAAGACAGCGACTGAGACAGAAGGAGAGTGAGACACAGAATGGTAGAGAGAAAGGAGGACTGGAAACAGTCTTCCTACCGTGCAAGTTTTGGGTGCTGGAGGTCATATTACCAGAAGAACTCTTGATTTGTGTTGTCCCAAAATGGCTATTAGGCTGAATCCATGAGGCTGAATCTTCAAGAAAGACTATTCCCTTTGCTACTCCTTTGTTGTGAGTGAGAGACGGAGTTATTTTAACAAAATAGGGTGGTAGAAGAAGACAGAATGCGCAAAAATGCTTCATCTTAAAAAATTCTAAAGAGCAAAAGTTTAAGAAAAGAGAGGAGACAGAGTCTGAGACAGAGGAAGAGAGAGACATAGACAGGTACAGAGACAGAAAGCCTGGAAGGTGTCTTACTATTCCATGAGTTTTCATTGCAAAAGGCTGGATTATCAGTGGGAAGTCTTGATTTCTGTTTTCCCAGAATGGATATTTTGCAGAATCCATGAGGCTGCATCTTCAGGAAAGCATTTCCTTTACCTTTCCTTGGTGGAAATGGGGAGAGGGTGTGATTTTAACAAAATAAGGTGGTAAGAGCGGACAAAACGTTCTGAAAATGCTTTACCTTAAATAACAGAAAAAAGCAAAAATTGATTAAAAAAAGGGGAGAGGAGACAGAAACCGAGATACAGGTAGAATGAGAGAAACACAGGAACAGAGACAGGAAGCCTGGAAGGAGTATTCCTAATATGCGAGTTTTGGGTGCTGGTGGCCCGATGATCAGGGAAAGTCTTGATTTCTGTTTTCCCCAAATGGCTATTTTGCAATATCTATGATGCTGTGTCCTCAAGAAAATCTGTTCCCTTTGCCTTTCCTGGGTTGGGAATTGTAGAGGGAGTTATTTTAACAAAATATGGTGGTAAGAGTTGCCAGAATGCACAGAAAATGCTTTACCTTAAAAATTTCTAAATAGCAAAAATTAAGAAGAGAGAGATAAAACAGAGACAGAGATAGAAGTAGAGAGAGACAAAGACAGGTAGAGAGACAGAAGGCCAGGAAGGACTGTTCCTTGACCACAAGTTATGTGTGCTGGACTCCTGATTATCAGTGGCAACGCTTGATTACTGTTTTCCCAAATGGAGAATTTTGCTGCATCCACGAGGCTATGTCTTCCAGAAATCCTGTACCTTTTGGTTCTCCTGAGTTGGGAGAGGGAGAGGGAGTTATTTAAACAAATAAAAGGACGGGTGAGAAAGCTGAGAAAGTGCTTTATTTTAAAGTGCTTTATTTTAAAAAGTGCTTTATTTCTAAAAAGCAAAAATTAAAAAAAAAAAAAGTGGAGATGGAGACCGATTCAGAAGTAGAGTGAGACACAGAATGGAAGAGGAAAAGAAGGCCTGGAAGCGGTCTTCCTACCACGCGAGTTTAGGGTGCTGGAGGCCGTATTATCAGAGGAAGTCTTGATTTCTGTTTTCCCAAAATGACTGTTTTGCAGAATTCATGAGGCTGTGTCTAAAAGAAAGATTGTTACATTTACATTCTACAGACTGTGAGGGGGATAGAGACTTATTTTAACAAAATAAGTTGGACAGAAGGGGCTATAAAGCACAGAAAATACTTTATATTAAAACATTCTAAAAAGCAAAAATTAAAAAAATAAAGAGAGGAGTCAGGGACCTGGAGAGAGGCAGAGAGAAACAAAGACGGGGACAGAGACAGAGGGCCTGGAAGAAATCTTACTACACCACGTTTTCCGGGTGCTGGAGAAAGGATAATTACTTTGAAGTCTTGATTTCTGCTTTCCCAAAATGACTATTTTGCAGAATCCATCAGGCTGTGGCTTCAAGAAAGCCTTCATCCTTTGCTTCTCCAGGGTTGGGAGGGGGAGGGGGAGTTATTTTAACCAAATAAGGTCGTAGCAGGAGCCAGAAAATGCTTTACATTACTAGATTCTCAAAAGCAAAAATTAAAATAGAAGAGATGCGACTGAGAGTGGGACTGAGGTAGAGAGAGACAAAGACAGGTACAGAGAAAGTAGGCCTGGAAGGTGGCTTAATACCCCACAAGATTTGCGTGCTAGAGGCTGGATGATCAGTGGGAAATCCTGATTTCTGTTTTCCCAAAATGGCAATTTTGTTGAATCCATGGGGCTGTGTCTTCAAGGAATCCAGTTCCCTTTGGCTCTACGGAGTTGGGAAAGGGAGAGCCAATGATTTAATCAAATGAATTAGGAAGGGCCAGAAAGCACAGAAATGCTTTATTTTAAAACATTCCAAATCCCAAAATGAAAAAAAAAAAGTGGAGACAGAGAACGATTCAGAAGTAGAGTGAGACACAGAATGGAGGAGAGACAGGAGGCCTGGAATCTGTCTTCCTACCACCGAAATTTTCGGTGCTGTAGGCTGTATTATCAGAGGAAGTGTTGATTTCTGTCTTCCCCAAATGGCTACTTTGCAGAATCCCTGAGGCTGAGTCTTCAAGAAAGATTGTTCCCTTTCCATCTCCAGGGCCATGAGGGGGAGAGGCACGTATTTGAACAAAAGAAGTTGGTCAGAGGGGGCTATCAAGCACAGAAAATACTTTAGCTGAAAAAATTCTAAAAAGAAGAAATTAAAAAAAAAATAAAGAGCGGAGTCAACTACCGGGACAGAGGCTGAGAGAAACAAAGACTGATACAGTGACAGTGGGCCCAGAAGAAGTCTTCCTTCACAGCGTTTTCTGCATTGTAGACGAAGGATAATAACTTGGAAATCATGATTTCTATTTTCCCAAAAGGACTATTTTGCAGAATCCATCAAGCTGTGGCTTCAAGAAAGCCTGTATCCTTTGCTTCCCCAGGGTTGGGACGGGGAGGGGGAGTATTTTCTACCAAATAAGGTCATAGCAGGAGCCAGAAAATGCTTTACATTATGAGATGCAGAAAAGCAAACATTAAAGAAAGAAGAGATGTGACCGTGAGTGGGACCGAGGTAGAGAGATACAAAGCATGTACAGAGAAAGTAGGCCTGGAAGGTGGCTTCCTACGAAACAAGTTGTGCGTGCTAGAGGCTG
>NW_006159481.1:554750-558755 GCF_000334495.1 Tupaia belangeri chinensis | reverse complement strand
CAGGGACAGAGATTGAAGTAGAGAGAGACAAAGACAGGTAGAGAGACAGAGAGACTGGAAGAGCTGTTCCTTGACCGTGAGTTCTGGGAGCTGGAGGCCGGATTATCAGTGCAAACTCTTGATTACTGTTTTCCAAGAAGAGCAATTTTGCCGAATCCATGAGGCTGTGTCTACAAGAAATCAGTTCCTTTAGGCTCTCCTGAGTTGGGAGAGGGAGAGGGAGTTATTTTAACCAAATAAAGAGTAAGGAGGGGCCATAAAGCACAGAAAATGCTTTATTTTAAAAAATTCTAAAAAGCAAAAAATATTTTAAAAAGGGAGGAGACAGAGACCGATACAGAAGTAGAGTGAGACAAAGAATGATAGTGACAGGAGTCCTGGAAAGGTTCTTACTATGATGCGAGTGTTGGGTACTGAAGGTCGTATTATCAGAGAAAGCCTTGATTTCTGTATTCCCAAAATTGGATATTTTGCAGAATCCATGAGGCTCTGTCTTCATTAAATCCTGTTCTGTTTGAATTTCCTGGGTTGGGAGGAGAAGAGGGAGTTATTTTACCAAATAAGTTGGAAGGAGAGACAAGTAAATGACTTACATTAAACGATTATAAAAAGCAAAATTAAGAAAAGAGAGATGAAACAGAGACAGAGATAGAAGAGAGAGACAAAGACAGGTAGAGACACACAAGGCCTAGAAGGGCTGTTCTTTGACCGTGAGTTATGGGTGCTGGAGGCCTGATTATCAGTGGCAACATGGGACTTTTGCTGCATCCAGGAGGCTGTGTCTACAAGAAATCCTGTTCCTTTTGGCTCTCTTAAAAAATTCTACAAAACAAAAATAAAAAAAAAAGAGAGAGAAGACAGCGACTGAGACAGAAGGAGAGTGAGACACAGAATGGTAGAGAGAAAGGAGGACTGGAAACAGTCTTCCTACCGTGCAAGTTTTGGGTGCTGGAGGTCATATTACCAGAAGAACTCTTGATTTGTGTTGTCCCAAAATGGCTATTAGGCTGAATCCATGAGGCTGAATCTTCAAGAAAGACTATTCCCTTTGCTACTCCTTTGTTGTGAGTGAGAGACGGAGTTATTTTAACAAAATAGGGTGGTAGAAGAAGACAGAATGCGCAAAAATGCTTCATCTTAAAAAATTCTAAAGAGCAAAAGTTTAAGAAAAGAGAGGAGACAGAGTCTGAGACAGAGGAAGAGAGAGACATAGACAGGTACAGAGACAGAAAGCCTGGAAGGTGTCTTACTATTCCATGAGTTTTCATTGCAAAAGGCTGGATTATCAGTGGGAAGTCTTGATTTCTGTTTTCCCAGAATGGATATTTTGCAGAATCCATGAGGCTGCATCTTCAGGAAAGCATTTCCTTTACCTTTCCTTGGTGGAAATGGGGAGAGGGTGTGATTTTAACAAAATAAGGTGGTAAGAGCGGACAAAACGTTCTGAAAATGCTTTACCTTAAATAACAGAAAAAAGCAAAAATTGATTAAAAAAAGGGGAGAGGAGACAGAAACCGAGATACAGGTAGAATGAGAGAAACACAGGAACAGAGACAGGAAGCCTGGAAGGAGAATTCCTAATATGCGAGTTTTGGGTGCTGGTGGTATCTATGATGCTGTGTCCTCAAGAAAATCTGTTCCCTTTGCCTTTCCTGGGTTGGGAATTGTAGAGGGAGTTATTTTAATATAATATGGTGGTAAGAGTTGCCAGAATGCACAGAAAATGCTTTACCTTAAAAATTTCTAAATAGCAAAAATTAAGAAGAGAGAGATAAAACAGAGACAGAGATAGAAGTAGAGAGAGACAAAGACAGGTAGAGAGACAGAAGGCCAGGAAGGACTGTTCCTTGACCACAAGTTATGTGTGCTGGACTCCTGATTATCAGTGGCAACGCTTGATTACTGTTTTCCCAAATGGAGAATTTTGCTGCATCCACGAGGCTATGTCTTCCAGAAATCCTGTACCTTTTGGTTCTCCTGAGTTGGGAGAGGGAGAGGGAGTTATTTAAACAAATAAAAGGACGGGTGAGAAAGCTGAGAAAGTGCTTTATTTTAAAGTGCTTTATTTTAAAAAGTGCTTTATTTCTAAAAAGCAAAAATTAAAAAAAAAAAAAGTGGAGATGGAGACCGATTCAGAAGTAGAGTGAGACACAGAATGGAAGAGGAAAAGAAGGCCTGGAAGCGGTCTTCCTACGAAGCGAGTTTAGGGTGCTGGAGGCCGTATTATCAGAGGAAGTCTTGATTTCTGTTTTCCCAAAATGACTGTTTTGCAGAATTCATGAGGCTGTGTCTAAAAGATAGATTGTTACATTTACATTCTACAGACTGTGAGGGGGATAGAGACTTATTTTAACAAAATAAGTTGGACAGAAGGGGCTATAAAGCACAGAAAATACTTTATATTAAAACATTCTAAAAAGCAAAAATTAAAAAAATAAAGAGAGGAGTCAGGGACCTGGAGAGAGGCAGAGAGAAACAAAGACGGGGACAGAGACAGAGGGCCTGGAAGAAATCTTACTACACCACGTTTTCCGGGTGCTGGAGAAAGGATAATTACTTTGAAGTCTTGATTTCTGCTTTCCCAAAATGACTATTTTGCAGAATCCATCAGGCTGTGGCTTCAAGAAAGCCTTCATCCTTTGCTTCTCCAGGGTTGGGAGGGGGAGGGGGAGTTATTTTAACCAAATAAGGTCGTAGCAGGAGCCAGAAAATGCTTTACATTACTAGATTCTCAAAAGCAAAAATTAAAATAGAAGAGATGCGACTGAGAGTGGGACTGAGGTAGAGAGAGACAAAGACAGGTACAGAGAAAGTAGGCCTGGAAGGTGGCTTAATACCCCACAAGATTTGCGTGCTAGAGGCTGGATGATCAGTGGGAAATCCTGATTTCTGTTTTCCCAAAATGGCAATTTTGTTGAATCCATGGGGCTGTGTCTTCAAGGAATCCAGTTCCCTTTGGCTCTACGGAGTTGGGAAAGGGAGAGCCAATGATTTAATCAAATGAATTAGGAAGGGCCAGAAAGCACAGAAATGCTTTATTTTAAAACATTCCAAATCCCAAAATGAAAAAAAAAAAGTGGAGACAGAGAACGATTCAGAAGTAGAGTGAGACACAGAATGGAAGAGAGACAGGAGGCCTGGAATCTGTCTTCCTACCACCGAAATTTTCGGTGCTGTTACAGATTTTGGCTGAAAAACTACATCCTTTACTCATGAATTTAAGCATCATTTTAAAACGAACTTTTGAGTACACTGTTAAACTCTTTTAAACTAGAAGTTGAAGTAGACCAATACTGAACATCACAAATCATTCAACTTCCAAAAATAAGTAAATGGAAGTAAAAAGTTTATGTTATTTACTTCCTAAAATTTCTAAGAGAGAGTGTTTCTTTTGTCTTAGTTTGCTTAGGAAGTGTAGTGCATTCTTAGGGCAAAACTCAACTTGCAGCTACCGCCAAGATGTTTAGGAATGGAAATCAGACCCATGAGTGGAATCACTCTGACAAAGATCTTTCCGGTACTTCAAGAAAAAGTACACATTTTGGCTGATGAACACATTTTGGGTGGAAAACAACAGGCTTATATCTCGAATTTAAGCTTCATTTAAAAAGGTCCTTAGAAATACAGTGCTAAACTCTTTGAAACTAAAAGTTGAAGTAGAGCAACACTGAACATCACAATTCATTCAACTTCCAAAAATAAGTAAGTGGAAGAAACACGTTTGTGTTATTTATTTCCTTACATTTCTTTGGAAAACCGTTTTTCTAGTCTTAGTGTGCATTGAAATTGTAGTGCATTCTTCGGCTCAAAACTCAACTTGCAGCTACGGCAAAGATTGTTAGGTATGAAAATCACCTTCATGAGTGGAGTCATACTGCCAAATATCTTTGTGATTCTCCAAGTAAAAGTACAGATTTTGGCTAAAAAACAACATGCTTAAATCACGAAATTAAGATTTATTTTAAAAGGTCCGTCCTTTGAAATACTATGTATGGGGAACCAGAC
>NW_006159481.1:553677-554533 GCF_000334495.1 Tupaia belangeri chinensis | reverse complement strand
CATTGAAAAACAGTGCCAAACTGCTTCCAAAACTACCATTGGAAATACATCAACACTGAACATCACAAGTGGTTCAACTATCAAAATTAAGTAAGAGGAACAGTCCAATTTGTTTTAGTTCTTTGTAACATTTCCTTGGAAGTGGGTTACTTTGGTGTTAGTTTGCTTTGAAAGTGTAGTGCATTCTTAGGCCCAAAACTCAACTTGCAGCTACAACAAAAAACTTCAGGTGAGATAATTAGCTCCCTGAGGGAAGTCATTCTGCCAAAGATCTTTCTGATACTCCAAGGAAAAGGATAGATTTTGCTGAAGAACTACATGTTTATCTCTGGAAAGTAAGCTTCATTTTAAAATGGCCATTGACATACAGGGTACAACTGCTTACCAAACAGAAAGTTGAAGTAGAGTAATACTAAACATTACAAGTTGTTCAATTTCCAAAGTAGTGCATTCTTCGACCCAAAACTCAACTTTCTGCTACAGTAATTTTTGTTAGGTGTGAAAATCAGCTCCATGAGTGGAGTCATTCTGCCAAAGATCTTTCTGATATTCCAAAGAATACGCCAGATTTAGGCTGAAAAACTACATTCTTATCTGGAGAAAGTATGCTATACTTCTAATCGTCCACTCTAATACAGTGTTAAACTGCTTCCAAAACTTGAAGTTGAGGTAGAGCTTTACTGAACATCAAAAGTTATTCAACTTACAAAATTAAGTAAGTGGAACAATCAACTTTGTGTTAGTTCTTTCTTTACATTACTTATTAAGATGTTTTTTTTAATCGTAGTTTGGTTTGAAAGTGTAGTGCATTCTTAGGCCCAAAACTCTTCTTGCTGCTACAGCAAAGTTTGTTAGT
>NW_006159481.1:551727-553664 GCF_000334495.1 Tupaia belangeri chinensis | reverse complement strand
CTCCATGAGTGGAGTCAATCTGCCAAATATCTTTCTGATATTCCAAAGAATATGCCAGATTTTGGCTGAAAAATTTCTTACTTATGTTGAGAAAGTAAGCTATATTTCTAAACGCTCACTGTAATACAGTGTTAAACTTCTTCCAAAACTTGAATTTGAAGTTGAGCTTTACTGAACATCACAAGTTATTCAACTTACATAGTTACGTAAGGTTGTTTTAGTTCTTTCTTAACATTTCGTTGTAAGAGGGTTTCGTTAATTAGAGTTTGCTTCAAAATTGTAGTTCATTCTTAGGCACAAAACTCAACTTACAGCTACTGCAAAGTTTGTTAGGTGTGAAAATCAGTTCCATCAGTGGAGTCACTCTGCCAAAGATCTTTCTGATATTCCAAAGGGTACGCAAGATTTTGGCTGAATAACTACATTCTTATCTTGAGAAAGTAAGATTTATTTCTGAATGACCATTGTAATACATTTTTAAACTGATTCCAAAACTTGAAGTTTAAGTAGAGCTTCATAGAGAATCATATGTTATTCAACTTACAAAGCCAAGTAAGTAGAACAATCATTTTTGTGTTAGTTCTTTCTTAACATAGCTTATTAAGATGGTTTTTTTAATAGTAGTTTTCTTTGAAAGTGTAGTGCATTCTTAGGCCCAAAACTCAACTCTCTGTTACAGCAAAGTTTGTTAGGTGTGAAAATCAGCTCCATGAGTGGAGTCATTCTGTCAGAGATCTTTCTGATATTCCAAAGAATATGCCAGATTTTTGCTGAAAATCTACATAGTTATCTTGAGAATGTAAGCTTTATTTCTAAACGCCCACTGTAATACAGCGTTGAACTGCTTCCGAACCTTGAAGTTGAAGTAGAGCTTCATTGAACATCACAAGTTATTCAACGTACAATGTTAAGCAAGTGGAACAATCAAGTTTGTGTTACTTCGTCCTTAACTTTACTTACTAAGATGGGTTTTTAATCGTAGTTTTCTTTGAAAGTGTAGTGCATTAACAGGCCCAAAACTCAACTTTCCGCTACAACAAAGTATGTTACGTGTGAAAATAAGCTCCATGAGTGGAGTCATTGTGCCGGAGATCTTTCTGACATCAAAAGAATACGCCAGATGTTGGCTGAAAAACTACATACTTATCTCAAGAAAATAAGGTTTATTTGTACACCCCCCCTGTAATACAGTTTTAAACTGCTTCCAAAACTTGAAGTTGAAGTAGAGCTTCATTGAACATCATGAGTTATTCAACATACAAAGTTAAGTACGTGGAACAATCAAGTTTGTGTTAGTTCTTTCTTAAAATTACCTGTTAAGATGGCTTTTTAAATCGTAGTTTGCTTTGAAAGTGTAATGCATTCGTAGGACCAAAACTCAACTTGCTGCTACAGCAAAGTTTGTTAGGTGTGAAAATCAGCTCCATGAGTGAAATCCTTCTGCCAATGGTGTTTCTGATATTCCAAAGAATACGCAAGATTTAGGCTGAAAAACTACATTCTTATCTTGAGAAACCATTATTTCTGAACGCCCACTGTAATACAGTGTTAAACTGCTTCCAAAACTTGAAGTTGAAGTAGAGCTTCATTGAACATCACAAGTTATTCAACTTACAAAGTTAAGTAAGTGGAACAATCAAGTTTGTGTTAGTTCTATCTTAACATTACTTATTAAGATGGCTTTTTGAATCATTGTTTGCTTTGAAAGTGTAGTGCATTCTTAGGCCCAAAACTCAACTTGCAGCTACTGCAAAGTTTGTTAGGTGTGAAAAATAGGTCCATGAGTGGAGTCATTCTGCCAAAGATCTTTCTGATATTCCAAAGAGTACGCCAGATTTTGGCCTATAAACTCTATTCTTATCTTGAGAAAGTAAGCTTATGGAAATCAGCTCCATAAGTAGAGTCTTTGGACCAAAGATCATTCTGATTCTCCAAGG
>NW_006159481.1:551215-551528 GCF_000334495.1 Tupaia belangeri chinensis | reverse complement strand
GTTGGAAGCGGGTTTCCCTAGTATTACTTTGCTGGGAAAGTGTAGTGCATTCTTAGGCCCAAAACTCAACTTGCAGTTAGAACATAGATCTTTGGAAATCAGCTCCATGAGCAGAGTCGTTCTGACAAAGATCATTCTAATACTTCTAAGAAAAAGACCGATTTGGACTGAAAAACTACATGCTTATCTGTGAAAAGTAAGTTACATTTCATAACGTCCTCTGTAAACCTGTGTCAAACTGTTTCAAGAACCAAATGTTCTAGTAGAGCAACAATGAACATCACTAGGTGTTCAACATCCAAATTTCAGTAAG
>NW_006159481.1:516387-550882 GCF_000334495.1 Tupaia belangeri chinensis | reverse complement strand
ACCTTGCAAACTTAAGTAAGTGGATCGAACTGGTTTGTGGACGTGTATTGTAAAATTTCGTTGGAAGCGGTTTTCCCTAGTATTAATTTGCTCTGAAAGTGTATTGCAATCTTAGGCCCTAAACTCAACTTAGAGTAACCACAGAGATCTTTAGGTGTGAAATGCAGCATGTGGAGAACACTACTGAAAGCTTAAGTACTGAATTGAAGTAACTTTCTCTTCTTATTCTCAAATATATTAATTGATTCTCATTAAAGACTGTGATCATGTGGAGGAAGCAGTCATGGAGTGGTAATCTGGGACACACAGTCAGGACCAACCAAACATAAACAAGACGATAAAGAAAATGAAGCCATCTTGCTTTCTATATATTTTACCCATATATGCTCAGTTATAATACTTGTCCCAGCTGTCAGTCACCTCAATAAGCATCAGCAATGGTACAATCCAGTAATGAAGAGTTCAGTAAAAATCCTGACAGTCTGGACTTTCAGGCATTTCAGACTTAGTAAAATAGATGAAAAATTTGGAACAGGAGACCCATGAGAAATCTCTAAACTGAAACTTCCACTAAGTTTTGATGTAATCCTAAAATTAAGAGGAAAAAAAAAAGAAGTCATAAACATAATGAGGAATAATCTCCATCTAGAAACCTCACTGGTATTCAAATGAAGGATGCTGTCATAGTAGAATTCAGGTCAATGCATTGAGACTTTAAAGTAAGATGAGCCCATTCCTAACCAGCAAATCCCTCCATCCCCCAAGATATAAACTTTAACAAAGATGCATGCTAGCGATGTGCTAGGTGCACATGATGTCACACCAAGTAGAACCACAAATTTTGATTCACATCCTCACACAACTCTATCTATACTAGCTGCCATGGTCACAAATATGATGTTATTTCAGGCCCCTTTTTCTAGACAGCCACATTTGGGCATTACAATAATAATAACTATGCACAGGAATAAATGGGGATTTCTGTCATAAAAACACTTAACAGAAGGTTTTGTAAAAGGTGATGGTTAAGAGAATCTTAGCAAGTTACCTAACTCAAGGGTCACTGTTTGAGCAACTTAATGTTTCACAATAAAGGTCAAATCACTGTAAAAATTTGTACTTCCTGACATAAGACATTTTTTTCTTCTTTATTCTTTTAAATTTTGCCTAGGGACAATGTGTATATGGGAAATAATGATTGAGAGAAAGGAAGAGAAGTTGAGGAAGTACCACGAAGGACTGTTTTATGTCAGGAACTTCCTCCTCTATCTCTTTGTTTATTTTATTTGTTTTTCATTTTAATGTTCTGGTACAAGATGTTTTCCTTTTTTCTCACAAAATTTTTTTTCTAGGTCACATGCACTTATTGAAACCAAAGGGAGAGAGAGAGGAATGCCTGGGAGGCTAATGGATATTGTATTACATAATCAAAAGGATTCTACTCACTCCACTTGTCCTGATCTCAATACAACCAGCCAACAAAGATGGTTATCAAATGTAGAGTTTTGACAAGAGTCTCTAGATCAGTAATTCAACCCAATATATATGAGACCAAGAATATCTGACACTCATCCTGTCTCTGAGTCAACCGGGACCCGAGTCTTCTATCTGCCTACCAGGAGCCCAGCAATGACCTTCCTCTCAACAAGTAAGTGAAAAAAACCTATAGGTTTGGATACACCTGAGTGAGAGAGAGCCATGTGTAGCCATTTGATGGTAGTGAAAATGAGGGTGAAAAGTGTCCAAGAACTAGAAGGATCACTTTGTTGTGCATATACAGCCCAAGGCCTACTGACTCTCACTATTTCTCTTTGGGTACAGTTGCTTTAGGTCCCATCCTTCTGGGGACACTCATGGCAATCGCTACTTCTGAAACCACCACCACAGAACCAAAGAAAAACCGAAGGACTCATTAACTCTCTTCTTGTTGAAATCGATAACCTGAAAGAGGAGGTGAGCAGGCTTGGTGATAGGATAGGAATATAAATTAATAATTAATATTTTTAGACTTGGCTGCTTTCTTGGGCACCTTACATTTACACTTTACAATGGGGCAGGCTAGACTTTTGTGTGTTTATCTTTTTTTTTTTCACTAGCCACATAACTTTATTGTAGAGATCAACATATATATCCTTCTAAAAAAATGTTTTGAACCATTCACCTGATGGTTATAAACACAATAGAATCTGTATTATTGGTATATTTTTGGTTTGGTTGGCAAGAGAAAATCCATTACTGCTGTTTTCAGGAAGCTGCTTTTCTTTGTTGAATAAACTATATAGAGTTTTGATGCAAGCACCTAGGAATTTCAGTTGCTTACCTGGCATGATCCGATTATCATTGCTTCTCCAGATTCACCTTTCTCTAATCAAAAATAATGTCTGTAAACCATCTTTATTCCATCAGAAATTTGGGCGAATGAAAAAAGTGCCAGCTAAAATAAGTATTCCATTTCTCAGGACATGTGCACCCTTACAGATATATAAGTTCTGCAGTGAGGTTTCCCCTAAGACATTCCCCCTAATATGTAGATTCATATTAGAACCCTCAAACTGGCAAAACAATAAGTTAGTTAATGTGTGTACCAACTCAAAATTGAACGTGTATGGACACAGTTTGGTAGAAGTAAAAGAGCACCAGAAAAGTGATTATGTGTAAGGACTGTAGGACAGTTACTGTAAGATCACTTTTGTGTTCTCTGGAATTCTGTATACAAATATAGACTCCATCATTAAAATTATGGAGTTAGATTAGATGATCTCATAAATTCCTTCCAGATAGACCCATAATGGCTACATTATTTTCCCCCCATTATTACCTAAACTGCTGTCATACATAAAATATTTACCATGTTCCTAATGATTTACACAAATATGATATTGAATCAAAACAGAAATTAAACAAGGGATGTGTTTCATGACTTCAATTTAAAGATAAGGGAAATGTAACTCAGAGTAAGAACCAGCCTGAAGTCAAATGTGAACCTGGCATGAAATGCAAGTACTCTGTGCTCCACTCGATTGTTCTTAAATGGATGCCAACGGGTTATGACTTCATTTTCCTAAGCTTTTTTGCCTCTGGAAGAACAAGAATTGATCCTGGTGTGGGGCTTGTTTTAGGGACACTAATATTTTAAGAATTTTGGTGATCTCTCCCAGT
Source organism: Tupaia belangeri chinensis (assembly GCF_000334495.1). Lineage (NCBI taxonomy): Eukaryota > Metazoa > Chordata > Mammalia > Scandentia > Tupaiidae > Tupaia > Tupaia belangeri. The sequence goes on along the minus strand of NW_006159481.1, from coordinate 547,723 downwards.
TTGATGAGCCAACTGACATCTGCAAAATCATGGTGGCACTGCCAAAAAACAATATGAATGTTCCAAAACTGACTGAGCAGGACAAATGCTTACACACTACTTTGTTAAGGTATGAACTCATCCCATTCCTTTTCACTATTCCCATAGGCAAAAATTTTCCCTCGTGTATGAAATTGCTGTTACATAAAGACCTAGGCAGAAAACTAAAAACTAGATACAATGATCAAAACGCATGCAAATTTGACAATGATAACTACCTGAAGTTTTTGCCTTAGGGCGGGCGCCACCACGCCCCACTACCTGAAGTTTTTGAAACATGATTCATTCTAGGAAATTCATGGCCAGAGATTTCTCTGTTAGTTGGGATTTTTTACAGCTATCAAATGCTAGCAACATCTGCTGGTTAACCTTGTTCTTCCTTTGGGAGACCATTATGACACTTTTCTCCATTTTGGATCCTCTGAATAGATCAAGACAGGTCCTCTTTAAAAATGGTCATTCTCCGCACACTTCTCTGCAAAGATGACCAGATGATCTGCTCACATGGTTATTTCATAGAGAGAAGGGTCAGTCCAACAATAATAAGGGCTGACTTACTGGAAAGCCTGCCATAAGAGTCCCAGAGAAGGATTTACTTGACATATTCTAGTATTTCTTGAGTTATTAATAATATTATGAAAGTACTTTCTCTGACAGTGCAGCTATCTAAATTAGTGCTGCCTTACATCACATTATACAATGATGAACAGGTACATGATGTTCCATAGAGAGGAAAGGAATGAAGATTCTGAAGTATAGGAATTTTAACTTTTAAATTGGATTCTATTTCCTAGTGATACCAAATTGTCTACTATCTTTCTTCTTAGGAGACTTGCCTGTGGAGAATCAGTACTGGTCTCTTGGAGTTTCAGGTGTACCTGGAATACCTCCACAAAAATTTTAATAATAAGGCAAGCTCTAATGGTCTGCCAATAGCTACCAAAGCCCCCTTTGACATCTTGCACAAAAAGGTAAGTATTTCCTATTTCATCCCTATGTATAGGGAAGACAGGCCACAGGAAGCAGCCTGGTCAAGTCACAAGTGTAATGCTGCTTCAAACTGAAAGTTTCATGTTCATGAAAGGGTCTGAGAAATATCTTCTGGTAGTTAAAATATTATTATTGGATTGGGTTTTGGATTTTTTGCACAAAGTTCTTTTATTACTCTAATTAAAGCCATTAAGAGATGTGGATTTTAGTGTCCAATTTACAAGAACATATCCAGAGTGATTGCTCATTCACAGGAGAAGAGGTAGTCCATATGAATATTACTCTGTTGTAAGATTTTAACACATTCCTGTTTCCCATCATGATGTTGGAAACTCACACACACTGCTTTGCTTGTTTTTGAAGCTGGCTCAGGAATTGAACTGCAGATTTAATAATGTGGGTTCTAGCCACTTTAACAACTACACCATGGCTGGAGAGAATATATGAATATTTAAATTACTGCTAGTGCCATTTGTTCAAGATGGCTTCAACAGTTTTTGCTATTTTTCTTTTATTACAGTATTATTGCTGGGGCATAGGCTAAGACTCCAGGTTGGTTGGTGAGGTACCAAGGGTTTTGTCCCCAAGAGCTAGATATTCCTATAGCAGAGAGTGAATGGTTGAGGGCATTGTGTGAATAAGCTAAGCAAAGTGCAAGCAGAAGGGCTTTGGAATTAAAACTTCAGTGTTATTTCTACCTCTGCCATTTCTAGTGGTTTCTCCTCCACCAGAACTTCTAAGGCTTTAATATGAACAGCACTCCCAGTAGGATCTTGCTGTGGTGGCCAATCTGGTTGATCAGGGCTAAAGAGGGCCTAAAAGTTTCTTTTCTAAAAAGCTCCAAGGTGATGCAAATGATGCAGACATACTTGGAGCCACAATGCCTTCCACAATTACTTACCCCTATATTACTAGAACTCCAGAAAGGAGATTTCCATCCTCAGTATATTATCCTATCAGTAGACTCCCAACAGATACCTAATAGATGGCAAAGGCTTGTGGGAGAAAGTATTCTATTGAGAGACCTAGGAAAATCCATTAAGCTGGCTAGAGGTATGCCTTCTTTATTTATCTATTGAATTTCTACTATGCCAAGCACTTATTCAGAAAATGGAGTTGAAAATGTCTATCAGAGTAGATTATCCTTTCCCATGCTTTGCATGTCATTTCTGACAGAGCAGTTGAGGAATGGTTAGACTTCAGTTGCTGTGAAAGGGCCCTATGCAGTGTGGGTTGGTGTAAAATGACCTCCCCTACCTGAGCCAGTGAGAACAGTAGCTTCCATCATGTCAGTCCACACAGTTTTGCACATCTCCTTACCTCCTAGAACACCTATGCCTTACAAAGGAATTTTTTTTTCTATATGTGAACAATCCTTTTGCTATCTTTCTCATCAGGTATCTTTTCCATGTGACATAACAGGCCCTGCCCCAGAGGTAACTGCCAGCATGGCAGAAATGCTAAATGAGTTGACTGGGTGGGAGAAGAAAACTGCCATATGCCTCATCCTGTGTGACCTTCAGGAGTTCCTGCAGTACACCATGAGGGTTTCTCGCATAATTTAGGGCATGCCATTTAGATTGTTGTATGTCAAGGGCATTCCTTCTTGTGATCAGAAATATATCTTCTGGAAATAGGCCTGATAAAACACTATTCCTATATTGATATCTAAATGGGAAAAATTGTGTTAATTTACTGACATGAGTGATTTTGGGGAAGTGCCTCTTGAAGTATTTTATGGATAAGGCTTTAAATAATATTGAAATGTGACAATTCAGGTCACATATCTTCTGTTTAAGAGGATTTATTATTGAAATGTGTAGACCTACCTGAAATTAATTCCCACCTTGTACGTATTTTTAAAGAAATACAAATATTGCCTTTCTTAAATGTTTGCATCATTTCTATGACAATAAATCCCATCTGTTAAAATAATCGGCAATGAAACCTGTGTATGAAATGTATTGTTTATCATAAATAAGTTGTCAGTATAATGACAAAAAAAAACCTATAATCACTTGACAATAGCTGCCCTCCATTTATAGCCCTTGTCCTTTTTATAAAATCAATCTAAATAAAGTAGTGAACAGCTTTAGCCATTAAGTGGATGCAATATTCCGTCCTGTTTCTTGTGGTATTAAGAACAGGTCTCTGCTGTTTTACAGCTGGTGTACATGCAAAGTCAGGGTTTTGTTCACAGCCTAACTCCAGCAGGTCAGATACAGCGCCATGCATCTATGTTCCTTTGTACCATAACTTGGAGAATGTGGCAGTAGCAGCGAGACTTAGTGAAACCTTTAAAAAATACCTTTTCCCCTCTATCTCCCATATCTTAATCTTATTTATTTTTTTAAAAAGGAAAACTGTTCATAATTGAAGATTTCATTTAGTTCACTGCAGTTACTCCTGTTTACTTTAAGTTAAAACACATGTAAATAAAATTAAATTAAATTTAAGGACCCAATAGCCCATGTATCTAGATGACATTAATCTGAGCAGGGCAGAAATACTTCTTTTTAAATCACTACAGAAATTTATATTAAAGAGCCCTGCTCTATGGCATAGTACAGTATAAAAAAATTGATTCTTCAGTCATCCAATGACCACATGGTACTGATTATACTCACCACTGTGCACTACAATGGAGTGTCTGTAAGGAAATAAAATATCATTTGATTTCAGCAACTGTCTTTGGGGATATCTGTTAAAATATCTTTGCTACAGAGGCTTAACCTCTAACTAATGTATCTTAAATTGATAAGCCACAGCATACCCCACTGCAACCAGCAGCACAGCTCATTGAGACCACCAAACAAATCCCAGAAACCCACCACACAAAATTACAACACACAGAACACCCTACTCAGAACCAATCCTCATTGAGACCCACAGAAAATCTCAAAGACCCCAGTATCATTCACTGTGACATAGAGCACACTCCATATTAAGCCACAGCACAACCTACCATGACCATCAGAACCTCTCATTAAAATCACCACACAAATCCCTGAATTCCACCTCACAAAACTATGATGCATAGAACACCCTACTCAGAACCAAACCTCACTGAGAACCACAGAGAAAGATCAAAGACCCACAGTCCCATTTGCTGTGACACAGAGCACACTCCACTTTAAGCCATAGCACATCACACTGCGACCAGCAGCACACGTCATTAAGACCATCGCACAAATCCATGAAACCAACCACACAAAACTGTGAACCACAGAACACCCTACACAGAATCAAACATCATTGAGACCTAGAAAAAATTTCAAAGACCCACAGTGCCATTTAATGTGACATAGAGCATACTCCAATTTAAGCCACAGCACATGCTACTGCAAACAGCCGCACACCTCATTGAGACCACCACACCAATTCCTGAAAACTACTGCACAAAAATACGACCCACAGAGCACCCTACTCAGAATCAAACCTCACTGAGACCCAGAAAAAATCTCAAAGACCCACAGTACAATTCACTGTGACCCACATCACACTCCAAGTTAGACCACAGCATATCCCACTGTAACCAGCACCACACCTCATTGAGACCAATGCACCAATCCTGGAAACCCATTGGAGATAACAGCAACCCAAAGTACAACCTTCTCAGTACTAACCCTCACTGAGAACAACAAAGAAATCTAAAAGACCCACGGTACCACTCGCAGTGACCCACAGCACACCCCACTTTAAGCCACAGCACACTCTGCTGTGACCAGCAGTACACTTCATTGAGATCACTGCACAAATCCCTAAAGTCAACCACAAAAAATTACAACACACAGAACACCCTACTGAGAAACAAACCTTACTGAAAACCACAGAGTATCCAAAGACCCATAGCACCATTCACTGTGACATAGATCATACCCCACTTTAAGCCAAAGCACACCCTACAGTGCCCAGCAACAGACCTCATTGAGAGCACCGCACAAATCCCTGAAAATCACCATACAAAACTGCCACCCACAGAACGCCCTACTCAGAACCAAACCTCACTAATACCCACAGAAAATCTCAAAGACACACAGTACCATTCACAGTGACATAGAGCATACCCCACTTTAAGCCACAGCACACCCCAATGTGAACAGCACCACACCTCATTGAGACCACCACACTAATACCTGAAACCCTCCACACAAAATTGTGATCCAAAGAACACCCTACTCAGAACCAAACCACACTGAGAACAACATAGTAATCTAAAAGACCCACAGTATCATTCACTGTGACCCAAAACACACCCCTCTTTAAGCCACAGCACACTCCACTGTGACCAGCAGTACAACTCATTGAGACCATCACACAAATCCCTGAAATCCACTGCAAAAAACTATGAACCACAGAACACACTACTCAGAACCAAACCTCACTGAGACCAACAGAAAATCTCAAAAACCACCAGTACCATTAACTGTGTCATAGAGCACAGCCCACTTTAAGCCACAGCACACCCTACTGCAACAAACAGCACACTTCATTGAGACTACTGCACTAATCCCTGAAAGCAACTGCACAAAACTTTGACACAAAGAATACCTTACTCAGAACCAAACCTTACAGTACACTGCAACCAGCATCACACCTAATTGAGACCACCACAAAAATAATTGAAATCCACCACACAAAACTACAGCCCTCAGAACACCCTACTCAGAAAAAACCCTCACTGAGAACCACAAAAATTCTCAAAACCCCACAATACCATTCACTGTGACCCACAGCACACCACAACTTAGACCACAGCACACCCCACAGTAACCAGCAGCACACTTCATTGAGATGACTGCACAAATCCTGGAAAAACACTGCAAAAAATTATGATGCAAAGAACACCCTACTTAAAACTAAACCTCACTGAAAACAACAAAGAAATCTAAAAGACCCACAGTACCCTTTACTGTGACCCACAGCACACCCCACTGTGACCAGCAGCACAATTCATTGAGACCATTGCAAAAATCCCTAAAATCCACTGCAAAATTATGACCCACAGAACACCCTACTGAGAACTAAAACTCACTGAAAAACCAAAGAGAAATCTCAAAGACCCACAGTATCATTCACTGTGACATAGAGCTTACACCAGTTTAAACCAAAGCACATCCCATTTTGAACAGCAGCACACCTCATTGAAACCACTGCACAAATCCTTGAAACCAGCTGTAAAAAAACTACAACTCACAGAGCACACAACTCAGAAACAAACTTCCTGGAGCACTGCAGAGAAATCTAAAGAATGCACAGTACCATTCACTGTGACATAGAAGCACACTCCATGTTACACCAAGGAACATGCAACTGCAACCAGCAGCACACCTTATTTCGAACAACGCATGAATCCCTAAAACAAATCACACAAAACTATGACCCACAGAACACCCTACTCAAAACCAAACCTCACTTAGACCTACAGAAAAAAAAATAGAAAGAATCATAGTACCCTTCACTCTGACATAGAGAACACCCCACATTAAAACACAGAACATCCCACTGTGAAAAGCAACACACCTCATGAAGGTGACCACACAAATCCCTGAAACCACCAAACAAAGCTATGACCCAAAGAATACCCTACACAGAACCAAACATCACTGAGTCACACTGAAAGCCTCAAAGTCCCACAGTACCATTAACTGTGACATAGAGCACATCCCACTTTAAGCCACAGCACACCCCACTGTGACCAGCAGCACACAAATTTGAGACCATTGCACAAATCCCTGAAAACCACTGCACAAAACTACAAACCACAGAACAACCAAACCTTACTGAAACCTACAAAAAATCTCAAAGACCCACAGTACCATTCACTGTAACATAAAGCACATTCCACTATAAGCCACAGTACACCCCACTGTGACAGGCAGCACACCTAATTGAGACCACCACACATATCTCTGAAACCCACTGAACAAAACTCCGACCCATAGGACATCCTACTAAGAACCAAATCTAAATCAGAACCATAGAGAAACGTGAGAGACTCACAGTACTATTCACTGTGACATAGAACACATGCCACTTTAAACCACAGTACACCTCATTGCAACCAGCAGCACACCTAATTGAGACCACGCAAAAATCCATGAAACTCACCGCACAAAATTATAATGCAAAGAACACCCTATTCAGAACCAAATCACACTTGGAATCATAGAGAAACTTCATTGAACCACAGTACCATTCACTGTGACATAGAGCACACCCAGCTATAAGCCACAGCACACCCCACTGTGATGAGTGCAACACTCCTCATTCTGACCACCACAAAATTTCTAAAATATTTCCCACAAATCTACAGCACTCAGAACACTGTACTCAGAACCAAACCTCACTGAGACCCACAAAAATATCTCAAAGACAAACAGTACCATTTACTATGACATAGAACACACCCCATTTTAAGCTGAAATACACCACAGTGTGACCAGCAACACAACTCATTGAGACCACTGCAGAAATCCCTGAAACCCACCAGACAAAACTACTCACAGAACATCCTACTTAGAAACAAACCTCACTAAAAACCACAAAGAAATCTAGAAGACCCACAATACCCTTCACTATGACCCACACCACACCCTTCTTTAAATCACAGCACACCACACAGCGACCAGAGGCACACCTCATAGAGACAACCACACAAATCTCTTAAAACCCCCACACAAAACTACGACCCACAGAACAGCCTACTCAGAAAAAAATTTCACTGAGAGGCACAGAATATCTCAAAGACCAACAGTACCATTCACTGTAACATAGAGCACATTCCATTTTAAGCCACAGCACACCCCACTGCTACCAGCAGTATACCACATTGAGTCCATCACACAAATCCCTAAAATCCACCTAGAAAAATATGACCCATAGAATACCGTACTCAGAACCAAGCTTCACTAGGACCCACAGAAACCCTCAAAGACCCACTGTACCAGTCACTGTGACATAGAGCACACCCCACTTTAAGCCGCATTACATACGTATGGGACCAGCAGCACACCTCAATTAGACCACCACAAAAATCCCAGAAACCCACCAAACAAAACAACGACCCACAGAACACCCTACTTAGAATAAAATCTCACTGTGCTCTCCAGAAATTATTATTATTTTTCTTTTTATTGAAAATGTAAATGGGTGAGGGGCAACATGTTCTAATTATCAGTTCATAAAGTTTTAGCAATAGGGATCATAGACTCCATTCAGGGTTGGATTAAGGGCGCCTCTATTACAGTTCAGCAATTGTTTGATTGATGTAAGCAGGTTTTCGGGAACTTCAAGGAATGCAGTCTCAGGAAACAGCTCCATCAAATAGAGTTACTTATCAGCTGATGCTTGGTGGCAGCCATCTTGTGATTACTGAGTATGATGCTAAGGAAAGAAAATCTCAAGTATAGGTATTAGTTTTTATGAATTTCAATAAAGAATGATAGTTATGTAATTCTATAGGGATCTAAAACTTAATTAAAGGAATCTTAATATATCTATCTATTCTAAAGGGGTGAGCCTATTGTTCACTTGGTGAGGGCAAGGATACTTAAAACAGGCTCTTTTATTTGTGGGCTTTTATTTTATTTTATTTTAATTTATTTATTTTTTTATATACATTTAATTGCATTGTTTAGCTTACAATGTGAGCATTTCAATATGTGAACATTTCTCCCCAGTCATGCTGATCAAAATATCTTGAACCAATAACACTACACTTCTCCATCCCGTCAATGTTCTACCTCCGTATCCCTACTCCAAATGTCCTTCATTAGACCCTGCTCCTCCACATACACTTCATCTGACATTCACACCCATCTCTTGTGATTGTACAACTATTAGTCAATCAGACATTTGGCATATATTAAGTGGGGACATACAATGTCTCTCCTTCATAGCCTGGTTTGCTTCACTCAGCAGTAAATCTTCCATATTTTTCCACTTTCTGTCTAAAGCCAGGGTTCTGTTGTTTTTTATGGCTGAGTAGTATTCCATAGAGTATATGTGCCACAGTTTTTCAATCCATTCTTCCACATGGGGGCATTTGGGTTGGTTCCAAGACTTAGCAATTGTGAATAGTTCTGCAATAAACATCAATGTGCAAGCGTTTTTCCAATGAATAATTCTTCTGTCCTTTGGGTAGATACCAAGGAATGGGATTGCTGAATCATATGGTAGATCTATTTGTAGGTTTTTGAGGAATCTCCAAATTATTCTCCACAGTGGCTGTACCAATTTACATTCCCACCAGCAGCGTAAAAGAATTCCCCTTTCACCACACCCCCACCAACACTTAACATTTTTTGTTTTTATAATCTTAGATATTTTGACTGGGGTTAGGTGGTACCTCATTGTTATTTTTATCTGCATTTTCCTTACGATGAGGGATGTTGAACATTTTTTCATATGCCTTTTGGCTATTCGTATGTCATCTTTAGAGAGTGTTTTATTCAACTCCTTCTCCCATTTTTTAATAGGGATGATCATCTTTTGTCCAAACAGCTTATTTAGTTCCTTATATATTCTTGTTATCAGTCCCTTATCTGATGCAAAATTTACAAAAATATTTTCACATTCAGAGGGCTGTTGATTAACACTAATTACTGTGTCTTTTGCCTTGCAGAAAATTCTTAGTCTGATGTAATCCCACTTGTCTATTTTGGGGATGATCAGTTGTGCTTTGAGCGTCTCATTTAAGAAGTCTTTCCCTTTTTTTAATGTCTCCCAGAGTTTCCCCAGTGTTTTCCAGGAGCAGCTTTATAGTTTGAGGTCTTAGATTTAGATCCTTTATCCACCTTGATTTGATGTTTTTGTCAAACGTGAGAGGTAATTCCTAGTGACATCAAGCACACCCCAATTTAAGCCACAGTACACCCCACTGTAATAAGCAGCACACTTTATTGAGATGACCTCACAAATCCCTGAAGCCCACTACAGAAAACTACGACCCACAGAACACTCTACTCAGAACCAAACCTCACTGAGAACCCCCAAAAGACAAACAGTATTATTCACTGTGACATAGAGCACACCCATATTTAAGCTACAGCACACCCCACTATGACCAGCAGCAGACCTCATTTATGCCACCACACAAATCCCAGAAACCCTACACACTACTCTAAGAACCACAGAACACCCTAATCAGAACCAAATACTACTAAGACCCACAGAGTGTCTCAAAGACCCACAGTACCATTCACTGTGACATAGAGCACTCCCTTCTTTAAGCTACAATACACCCCACTGAGACTATCAGCACACTACATTGAGACCACCACACAAATCCCTGACACCACCACATAAAGTAATGAACCATAGAACACCCTACACAGAACCAAGCCTCACTGAGAACCACAGAGAAACTTCAAGGACCTACAGTAAGATTCCCTGTGACATAGAACACACCCCATTTTAAGCCACAGAACACACTACTGTGACTAGAAGCACACCTCAGAAAGACCACTGCACAAACCCCTGAAATGCACTGCACAAAACTAGTACCCATAGAACACACTACTCAAAACCAAACCACACTGAGACACACAGAAAATCTCAGAGACCCAAAATAACATTCACTGTGACATAAAGCACACCCCACTTTAACCCACAGCACACCCCATTGCGACCAGCAGCACACCTCATTGATAACACCATACAAATCCCTGAAACCTCCACACAGATCTACAACTGACAGAACACCCTACCGAGAACCAAACCTCACTGAGACGCAGAGTATCTCAAAGACCCACAGTACCATTAAGGGTGACATAGAGCACACCCCACTTTAAGCCACAGTGCACCCTACTGAGACGAAGAGCTCACCTCACTAAGACCACAGTACAAATCCCTGAAACCCACTGCACATAACTACAAATCATAGAACACCCTACTCAGAATCAAATACCACTGAGACCCACAGAAAACCTCAGAGATCCAAAGTACCCTTAACTGTGACATAGAGCACACTGCACTTTAAGCCATAGAACATTTCACTGCGACCAACAGCACATAACATTGAGGCCACCACACAAATTCCTGCAACCCACCACACAAAACTATGATGCACAAACAGCCTACTCAGAGAATAAAATCACAAAGATCCACAGTACTATTCACTGTGACATAGAGCACATCCCACTGTTTAGCCACAGCACACCTCACTTCGACCAGGAACAGACCTCAATGTGTCCACATCACATATACCTGAAAAGCACCACATAAAACTACATATCATAGAACAACCTACTCAGAAGCAAACCTCTCTGAGAACCACAGAGAAACTTCAAACACCCACAGTACCATTCCCAGTGACACAGAGCACACCCCACTTTAAGCCCTAGACTCACCACAGCAAACAGAAGGACACTTCCTTGAGAACACCACAAAAATCCATTAATCCAACCACACAAAACTATGACCAAAAGAACACCCTACTCAATACCCAATCTCACGGAGAACCACAGATAAACCTCAAAGACCCACAGTACCCTTCCCTGTGACACAGATCACACCCACTTTAAGCCACAGCACACCCCACTACGACAAACAGCATACATCATTGAGACTGCCACACAAATCTCTGAAAATCACTGCACAAATCTACAACCCACAGAGCACCCTACTCAGAACCAAATCTCATTAGGAAACGCAGAGAAATCTCAGTAACCCACAGAACCATTCACTGCGACATAGAGCACACCCCATTTTAAGCCACAGTACACCCCAATGTGACCAGAAGCACATATCATTGAAACTACCACACAAATCTCTGAAACCCACCAGAGAAAAGTATGACTCAGAACACCCTACTCAGAACCAAATTTTTTTTGGAGAGATTTTCGCTATAGGGTACATGCGCTCGCCAGACAGACAGAGAGACATAGAGACAGAAAGCGAGAAATCACCCACCAGGGGGGATGGTCACGCCACAATCCCTTCTCCTCCATTCTCCTCTCGGGATCTTGGGCACGCACACATGCACACACGCCCGGTGTGAATTTTAAGGCACCAGGTCCGGGACGTGAACCGTGGTTGACTACGTGGGAGTCCAGTAACATAGCCATTATGCTAACTGCTGGTTCCCAATTTCACTGAGAAATCTCAAAGAACCACAGTAATATTCATTGTGACAGAGCACACCCCAAATTTAAGACAGAGCACACCCAACTACAACCAGCAGCACACCTCATTAATATCACCACACAGATCCTGGAAACCCTATGCACTACTCAACGAACCACAAAACACACTACTCAGAACCAAACACTACTAAGATCCACAGAGTATCTCAAAGACCCACAGTACCATACATTGTGACATAGAGCACACCACACTTTAAGCCACCATGCACTCCACTGAGACTAATAATGAACCTATTTGAGACAATCACACAGATCCCTGAAACCCAATGCACAAAACTATGACACACAGAACACACTACTCAGAACAAAACCTCACTGAGACACACGGAAAATCTCAGAAACCTGCAGTACCATTCACTGTGACATAGATTATACTCCTTTTTAAGCCACAGTACACCCCACTCCCACTGTGATGAGCAGCACACAACATTGAGACCACCTCACAAATCCCTGAAACCCACCACACAAAGCAACAAACCTCAGAACACCCTACACAGAACCAAATCTCAGAGAACCACAGAGAAATTTCAAAGGCCCACAGTACCATTCCCGACAACATAGAGCACACCCCACTTTAAGGCACTGCACACACTACTGTGACAAGAAGCCCACCCCACTGAGACCACCGCACAAAACACTGAAATGCACCACACAAAACTATGACCCACAGAACACACTAATCAAAACCAAACCTCACTGAGACACACAAAATATCTCAGAGAACCAAAGTATCATTCACTGTGACATAGAGCATGCCCCATTTTAAGACACAGCACACCTCACTGAGACCACAGCACGAATTCCTAAAACCCACAGCACAAAATTACAAAGGACCGAACAATCTACTCAAAACCAAATAACACTGAATCCCACAGAAAACCTCAGAGACACACAGTACCATTTACTCTGACATAGAGCATGCACCACTTTAAACCACAGCACACCCCACTGCAACCAGCAGCACAAATCATTGAGGCCACTACACAAATCTTTAAAATCAACTGCACAAAACTATGATGCACAGAACAACCTACTCAGAACCAAACCTCACTGAAAACAGAGATTTCTCACAGAGAAATCTTCAAGATCCACAGTACCATTCACTGTGACAAAAGGCACAACACACTTTAAGCCAAAGTACACCCCATTGTGCCCAGCAGCACACCTATTTGAGACCACTGCACAAATCCCTGAAACCCCCTGCACAAATCTAGGACCCACAGAACACCCTACTGTGACCAGCAGCACACCTCACTGAGACAACCACACAAATACCTGAATCACAAGGCACAAAATTATGACCCCAGAATACCCTACTCAAAATGAAGCCTCACTGAGGACCACAGAGAAACCTCAAAGACTCACAGTACCATTCACTGTGACTTGGAGCCCATGCCACGTAAAGCCACAGTACACCCCACTGTGACTAGCAACCACACTCATTTAGACCACTGCACAAATCCCTGAATCCCATCGCACAAAACTATGGCTGAAAGAACACCCTACTCAAAAGCAAACCTAATGAAGAAGCACAAAGAACCATGAAAGACACAAAGTACCATTCCCTGTGACACAGAGCACACCCCACTTTAAGCAACAGCACACCCCACTGCGACCAGAAGCACACCTCATTTAGATGACTGCACAAATCCCTGAAACCCACCACACAAAACTATGACACACAGAACACCCTACTCAGAATCCAACCTCATTGAGATCCACAGAGAAATCTCAAAGACCTAAAGACCCATTCACTGTGTCATACAGCACACCCCATTTTTAGCCAAAGCACACCCCACCATGACCAGCAGCACACTTCAATGAGACCACCACACAAAACAGTGAAACTCACAGCACAAATCTATGACCAAAAGAACATCCTACTCAGAATAACACCTCAATGAGAAACACAGAGAAATCTCAAAGACCCACAATATCATTCACTGTGACAGAGCACACCCCACTTTAAGCCACAGCACACCCTATGGGGACCAACAGCACACCTCATAGAGACCATTGTACAAAGCCCTGAAACCCACTGCAAAAAATTACGATGAACAGAACAACCTACTCAGAACCAAACATTACTGAGACCCACAGAAAATCTCAAAGACCCACAGTTCCATTCACTGTGACATACAGAACACCCCACTTTAAGTCACAGCAAACCCCACAGCGACCAGAAGAACACCTCATTGGCACAACCACACAAATCCCTGAAACAAACCCCCCAAAACTATGACCAACTAAACACCCTACACTGAACCTAACTTCACTAAGAACCACAGAGAAATTTCAAAGATCCACAGTACCATTCCCTGTGACATAGAGCACACTCCAGTTTAAGCCACAGCACACTCCAGAACGAACAGAAGCAGACCTCATTGAAAACACCACAAAAATCCCTGAATCCCACCACACAAAACTTTGTCCCAATGAACATCCTACTCAAAACCAAACCACACGGAAACCCACAATACCCTTCCCTGTATCATAGAGCACATCCACTTTAGGCCACAGAACAGCCCACTGCAACCAACAGCACACATAACTGAGATGAACACAGAAATCTCTGAAACCCACTGCACAAAACTACGACCTACAGAACACCCTACTCAGAACTAAACCTCACTGAGACCCACAGATAATCTCAAAGACCCACAGTACCATTCACAGTGACAAAGAGCACACCACACTTTAAAACACATTACATCCCCACTGTGACCAGCAGCACACCTTATCAAAAGCACCACACAAATCCCTGAAACCCACTGCACAATTTTACGACCCACAGAACATCCTATTCGGAACCAAACCTCACTGAGTACCACAGAAAACCTCAAAGAACCAAAGTACCATTCTCTGTGGCATAGAGCACACCCCACTTTAAGTAACAGCAAGCCGCATTGCGACCAGCAGCACACTTCATCGTGACCACTGCACAAATCCCTGAAATCCACTGCATAAAACTGACTGACAGAAAACCCTACTCAGAACCAAACCTCACTGAGAGCCACAGAAAAATCTCAAAGACCCACAGTAACATTCACTGAGACATAGAGCACATCCCACCTTAACCCACAGTACACCCTTCTGTGCCCATTAGCACCCCTTATTGAGACCACAGCATAAATCCCTAAAACCCACTGCACAAAACTATGACACACAGATCACCAAACTCAGAACCAAGCCTCACTGGGAACTACAGAGAAACTTCAAAGACCCACAGTAGCATACCTTGTGACATAAATCACGCCCCACTTTAAGCCACAACACACCCCATTTTGACCAGCAGCACACTTCATTGAGACCACTGCACAGATCTCTGAAATCTACCAAAAAAAAAACTATGACCCAAAGAACATCCTACTCAGAACCAAACTTGAGACCCATAGAAAATCTCAAAGACCCACAGTACCATTCACTGTGACATAGAGCACACCCCACGTTATGCCACAGCACACCCCACTGTGACCAGCAGCGCACCTCATTAAGACCATCTTGCAAATCCCTGAAACCTACTGCATGAAATTATGACACATAGAACACCATACTCAGAACTGAATCTCACTGAGAACCACAGAGAAAATACAAAGAGCCACAGTACCTTTAACTATGACATATGGCACACCTCACTTTAAGCCACAGCACAGCCCACTGTGACCATCAGCACACCTCATTGGGACCACTGCCCAAATCCCTGAGACCCCATGCACTAAACTGTGATAAACAAAGGACTCTACAGAAAACACAACCTCAGTGAGACCTACAGAAAATCTCAAAGACCCACAGTACCTTTCACTGTGACAGAGAGCACATCCCAATTTAAGCCACAGTACAACCCACTGCAACCAGCAGCAAATAACATTGAGACCACCATACAAATCCCTGAAATCCAACACACAAAACTACAGCCCACAGAACACCCTACTCAGAAACAACCTCACTGAGAACCACAAAGAAATCTCAAAGACCCATAGTACAATTCACTGTGACCCACAGCACAGCCTACTTTAAGCCACAGCACACCTCACTGCAACTAGCAGACCACCTCATTGAGACCACGGAACAAATCCCTGAAACTCACCGCCAAAAACAAGGACCCACTGAACACCCTATTCAGAACCAACCCTCACTGAGAAACACAGGAAAATCTCAAATACCCACAGTTCCATTCACTGTGACCGAAGCACACCCCACTTTAAATCACTGCACACCCCACTGTCGCCAGCAACACACCTCACTAAGTCCTACATATAAAACCCTGAAACCCACCGCACAACACTACGACACACAGAACACCCTAATCAGAGCCAAACATCACTGAGAGCCACAGAGATATCACAAAGACTTACAGTACCATTCACTGTGACATTGAGCACACACCAATCTAGCCACAGCACACTCTTCTGTGACCAGCAGCACACCTCATTGAGACCACCACACAAATCCCTGACACCCACTCCACAAGATTATGACCCACATAGCTTTCTACTCAAAACCAAACCTCACTGAGACTCACAAATATATCTAAAAGACCCACAGCAGACCCCACTTTAAGACACAGCACACACCACTGCATACAGCAGCACACATCATTGAGCCCACTGCCCAAAACTTTGAAACCCACCACACAAAACTACAACCCTCAAAATACCCTACTAAGAACCAAACCTCACTGAGACCCACATAACATCTCAGACTCATGTAGCACTCACTGAGACATAGAGCACACCCCATTTTAAGGCACAGCACACCTCAATGCGACCAGCAGCACACCTCATTGAGACCACTGCAGAAATCCCTCAAACTAATGCAGAAAATTACAACCCAGAGAACACCATAATCAGAAGCAAATCTCACTGAGACCCACAGAAAGATCTCAAAGACTATTCACTGTAATGTAGAGCACACCCCAATTTAAGCCACAGCACATCCCACTGCTACAAGAAGCACACCTCATTGAGGCCACTGCACAAATCCCTGAAACACACCACAGAGAAATACGACCCACGGAACACCCTACTCAGAATCAAATCTCATTGAGAGCAACAGAAAATCTCAAAGACCCACAGCACCATTACTGTGACATAGAGCACATCCCACTGAAAGCCACAGCACATCCACCAGCAACCAGGAACACACCTTCTTGTGACCAACACACAGATCCCTGAAACACAACACAGAAAAGTATGGCCCACAGAACACTCTATGCAGAACCAAATTTCACTGAGAACCACACAGAAATCTCAATGACCCACAGTACCATTCCCTGTGCCATAGAGCACACCCTAATATTAGCCATAGAACACCTCTCTTCCACAGGCAGCATACCTCATTTAGACCACAGCACAAATCTCTAAACCTGACTGCACAAAATTTTAAGTCAGCCCACACTCCACTGCAACCAGCAGTACAACTCTTTGAGACAACCACACAAATCCCTGAAACCCACAGCACAAATCTCTGACAGAAAGAACACCTAATCAAAACCGAACCTCACTTAGTCCTACAGAAAATGCCAGAGAATTAAGTACCATTCACTGTGAAATGGAGCTCATCTCACTTTAAGCCACAGTACATCCAATGTGACCAGCAGCACACCTCATTGAGACCACTGCACAAATCACTTAAACCCCCTGCATAAAGCTACAACACACAGAATACCCTACCCAGATCCAAACCACACTGAGACCAACAGAAAACCTCAAAGACTCACAGTACCATTCACAGTGACATAGAGCACACCCCACTTTAAACAAAAACATGCCCCACTGTGACCAGCAGTACACCTCACTGAGAACACTGCATAAATCCCTGGAAACCACTGCCACAAAATTACGGCCCACAGAACACTGTATTCAGAAACAAACCTCACTGAGACAAAAAATAATCTCAAAGACCAACAGCACCATTCACTGTGACATAGAGCACACTCCTATTTAAGCCACAGCAAACCCCTGTGCAACCAGCCATACATTCATTTTAGAGCACCACACAAATCCCTGTAACCCTCCGCACAATACTATGACCCAGAGAACACCTTACTCAGAACCACACCTCACTGAGATCCACTGAAAATCTTAAACTCCAACAGAACCATTTACTGTGACATAGAGTACACCCCACTTTAACTAACAGCACACCATACTGTGCCTAGCATAAAACTCATTGAGACCACCACACAAATTGTGAAACATGCCACACAATGCTTTGAACCACAGAACACCCTACTCAGAATCAAACTTCACTGAGAACCAGAAAAATTTTAAAGATCCACAGTAACATTAACTATGACCCACAATACACCCCAATTGAAGCCACAGCACACCCCACTGTGACAAGCAGCCCAACCCATTGAGACCATTACACAAATCCCTTAAAACCACGGAACAGAACTACAACCCACAGAACTCCCTACTCAGAACCAAAAGTCACTGAGACACACAGAAATCTCAAACACCCAAAGAATGATTCATTTTGACATAGAGCATGCCCCACTTTAAGTCACTGCACATCCAATGCGACCAGCAGCAGACCTCATTGTGAACAGCACATAAATCCCTGAAACCCAAAGCACAAAACTTCAAAGAACAGAACACCCTAGTCAGAACCAAACCTCACTGACATCCACAGAAAATCTCAAAGACCCATTGGATCATTCACCGTGACATAGAACACACCCCACTTTTAGACACAGTACACCGCACAATGTGGGATTTAAATGGCTTTAAGTGGGGTTTTCTCTGGGTATAAACATCATTGAGGCCACTGCACAAATCCCTGAAATCCACCGCACAAAACTATGGCCCACAGAACACCCTACTCTGAACCAAACTTCACAGGAAGGCAGAACAAAGCTTCTAGGATGGACAACACACTTTATTGTGACCACCACACACAAAAATATAACCCACAGCACAAAAGTGTGATGCTCAGCATACCACACTGATTTCCAAACCTCAAAGAGGCCCTGAGAAAAATTGAGACCCACAATTGGATGGACTGATACCTAGAGAACACCCCACTTTAAGCCAGATAAAAACCTCTAGGACCCAAAGCACCTCTCACTGTGATGAACACATGAAGCAATGTAACTCACAACATAAAACTGTGACCCTCAGTATACGACAGCTACATCGGAAATAAAAGAGACCCAGAGAAATATTCAGTGAGACCCACAACTGGATGTACTGATACCAAGAGGAAACCCCACTTCAAGCCAGAAAAAAAGCCACTAGGAGCCACGGCACACTTCATTAAGACCAAAGCAGACAACATGGTAACCCACAGCACAAAACCCCAATCCTCAGCATACCACACTTAGAGTCAAATCTCAAAGAGATCCTGAGAAAAATTCATTGAGTTCCACTACTTACACTCAGAGCACACCCCACGATAAGCCAGAAAAAAGCCTCTAGAATCCTCTGAACACCTCATTGTGACCACCACACACAAAACTGAAACCCACAGCACAAAACTGAGACACTCATTATACTGCACAGAGACACAAGTCTCAAGGAGACCTTGAGAAATATTCATTGACACCCAAAATTGGATGTACTGATACAAAGAGCACACCCCACATTAAGCCAGAGAAAAGCCTCTAGTACACATGGTACAACTCAATGTTACAAGAGCACACAACAATGTAATCCACAGTAAAAAACTGCCACCCTAAGATTGCCACACTGAGATGCATATCTCAAAGAGACACTGAGGAAAATTCGTTGAGACCCACATACAGCACTGAGACCCAAACCACAAAGGGACCCTGATAAATATTCATTGAGACCCAGAAATGGATGCACTACTACACAGAGCACACCCCACTATAAGCAAGAAAAAAACCAATAGAACCTACAGCACATCTCATTGTGACCACCACACTCATAAGTATAACCTCAGCACAAAACTGAGACCCTGAGCATACAACACTGAGACCCAAACCTCAAACGAACTCTGAGAAATATTCACTGAGACCCACAATTGGATGCACTGATACCCAGAGCACAGCCCATTTTAAGCTAGAAAAAAGCCTCTAAAACCCACAGCACACCTCATTGTTATATCTGCACATAACACTGATACCCACAGCACAAAACTAAGACACTAAGTATACCGCTCTTAGACCCAAATCTCAAAGATACCCTGAGAAAAATTCATTAAACCCCACAATTGGATGTACTGATACCCAGAGCACTCCCTAACAGCACACCTCATTGTGACCAGGCACACAACACTGTAACTCACAGTACAAAACTGCAACACTCAGCATATCTCACTGAGACCCAAACCTCAAAGAGTTCCTGAGAATAATTTATTGAGACCCCCAATTGGATGTACTTATAACAAATGTACACTCCACTTTAAGCCAGAAAAAATTATCTAGGACCCACAGCACATAGCTAACCCACACAATGCTGTAACCAACAACACAAAACTGTGACCCTCGGCATACTGCACAGAGACCCAAATCTGATAGAGACCCTGAGAAATATTCATTGAGAACCACAACTGGATGCACTGATACTGAGAGCACACCACACTTTAAGCCAGAAAAAAGACTCTAGGACCCACAGCACACCTCATTGTGACCACCACACACAACAATGTAACCCACAGCCCAAAACTGGGACCTTCAGAATACCGTATTGAGACCCAAACATGAAAGTGACCCAGAGAATATTTCATTAAGACAAACAATAGGATGTATTGATACCCATAGCACACCCCACTTTAAACCAGAAAAATCCTCTAGAAACGACATCACAACTCATTGTGTCCACCGCACACAACACTGTAAACCACAGCATGAAAGTGCGAAAGTCAGTATGCTGCAGAGACACAAACCTCAAAGGGACCCTGAGAAACATTCATTGAGGCCCACAATTGGATGTACTGATACAGAGAACACCCCACTTTAAGCCCGAATAAAGCCCCTAGGGCCCACTGCACACCTCACTGTAACCACCGCACACAACACTGTCACCCACAGCATATAATTGCGATCCTCAACAAACTGCACTAAGACCCAAACCTCAAAGAAATCATGAAAAACATTCACAGAGAGCCACAATTGGATGTACTGATACAAAGAACACACCCACTTTAAGCCAAAAAAAAGCTTCTAAGACCCACAGCACAGCACATTGTGACCACCTCACACAGCAGAGTAACCTACAGCACAATACTGAAAACCTCAGCATACATCACTGAGACCCAAACCTCAAAGGGACCCTGAGAAATATTCATTAAGACCAACAATTGCATATACTGATACTCAGAGCACACCCCACATTAAGCCAGATAAAAGCCTTTAAGGCCCACAGCATGCCTCATTTTGACTGCCACACACTACACTGTAACCCACAACAGAAAACTGCCATGCTCAGCATACTCCACTGAGACAAATATCTCAAAGAGATCCTGAGAAATATTCATTGTGACCCACAAATGGATCTACAGATACCGAGAGCACAACCCGCTCTAAGACATAAAAAAGCCTTAGGACCCACAGCACATCTCATTGTGACCACTGGACACAACACTGTAACCCACAGCACAAAACTGCAACCATCAGCATACCGCACTGAGACACAAATCTCAAAGAGACCCCAAGAAAACTTCATTGAGACCCACAATTGGATGTATTGATATGCAGAGAACACCCTACTTTAAGCCAGAAATAAAGTCTTTAGGGCTCACAGCACACCTCATTGTGACCACTACACACAACACTGTAACTCACAGCACTAAACTGATAGCCCCAGCACACCACACTGAGACCATACCTTAAAGAGACTCTGAGAAAATTTAATTGAGATCTTCAAATGTATGTACTAATACCTAGAGCACACTCTACTATAAGCCAGAAAAAAATCTCTAGGACACAAAGCACACCTCATTGTGACCACCGCACACAACACTGTAACTCACAAAACAAAACTGATACTGGAAGCATACCGCAATGAGACCATACCTCAAAGAGACTCTGAGAAAACTTAATTGAGACCTTCAAATGTATGTACCGATACCTAGAGCACATCCTAATATAAGCCAGAAAAAAGTCTCTAGGACACAAATCACACCTCATTCTGACCACTGCACACAACATTGTAACCAGCAGAACAAAACAGTGACCCTCAGAATTCCACACAGAGACACAAATTACAAAGAGATTCTGAGAAATATTCATTGAGACCCAAAATTGGATGCAGTTATAACAAAAGTATACCCCACTTTAAGGCAGGAATAAAAACTCTAGGACCCACTGCACACCTCTGTGACAGCCGCACACAGCAGTGTTACACACAGCACAAAATTGTGAACCTCAGCATACCGGACTTAGACCCAAACCTCAAAAAGTCCATGACAAAAATTCATTGAGAGCCACAATTGGATGTACTGATGCCCAGAGAGAACCCCAGTTTAAGCCAGAAATAACCTCTAGGACCCACAGCACACCTCTTGTGACCACTGCACACAACACTGTAACTGGCACTACAAAACAGACCCTCAGCATACCACACTGAGATGCAAACCTCAAAGAGACCCTGCAAAATATTCATTGAGGAACACAATAGGATGTACTGATATGCAGAGCACACTCCACTTTAACCCTGAAAAAATGATTTGGGGCCCACAGCACACCTCATTATGACCACCACACACAAAACTAACTCACAGCACAAAACCGATATGCTCAGCATACCGCACTGAGACACAACCCTTAAGGAGACCCTGAGAAACATTCATTGAGACCCCCAATTGTATGTACTGATACCCAGAGCACATCCCACTCTAAGCCAGAAAAAAAGCCTCTAGGACACACAGCACACCTCATTGTGACACTGCACACAAAACTGTAACCCACAGCACAATAGTGCGACCCTCAGCATAGAGCACTAAGACCCAAACCTCAAAGGGACTCTGAGAAATATTCATTGATATCCACATTTGAATGTACTGATACTGAGAGCACACCCCACTTCAAGCCAGAAAAAATGCTCTAGTACCAGCAGCAAACCTCATTGTGACCACTGCACACAACACTGTAACACACAGCACAAAACTGGGACCATCAGCATACCTCACTAGACCAAAACCTCAAAGAGAGCATGAAAAAATTCTTTGAGAGCCAAAATTAGATGTACTGATACCCAGAGCACACCCCACTTAAGCCAGAAAAAAATCCTCTAGGACCACAGCACACCTAGATGTGACCAACACACAACAATGTAACCGACAGCACAAAATAGCGACCCTCTGCATATCACACTGAGACCAAAACAAGAAAGTGACCCAGAAAAAAATTCATTTAGACAAACAATTGGATGTACTGATATCCAGAGAACACCCTACTTTAAGCCAGAAAAATTTTCTAGGACCCACATCACACCACATTGTGACCACCACACACAACACTGTAAACCACAGCACAAGACTGCAACACTTAGCATACCAGAAAGAGACCCAAATCCCAAAAAGACCCTGAGAAATATTCATTGAGACCCACATTTGGTTGTACTGATACACAGAGAACACCCTACTTCAAACCAGATAAAAGCCTTTAGGACACACAGCGCACCTCATTATGACCACCACACAAAACACTGTAACCCACAGCACAAAACTGAGACACTCAGCATACCGCACTGAGACCCAAATCTCAAAGAGACCCTGAAAAATAATCATTGAAACCTACAACTGGATATACTGAAACCTAAGGAACAACCCATTATTAGCCAGAAGAAACCCTCTAGTACCCTCAGCACACCTCACTTTGACCACCACACACAACACTGTAACCCACAGCACAATACTGTGATCCTTTGCATATTGCACTAAGGCCTAAATCTCAAGGAGACCTTGAGAAATTTTCATTGAGAACCACAACTGGATGTACTCATACCAAAAGCACACCCCATTTTAAGACAGAAAAAAGCCTCTAAAAACCAGAGCACACCTCATTGTGACCACTGGACACAACACTGTAAGCCACAGCACAAAACTGCAGCCATCGGAACCAGCAGTTAGCATAATGGCTATGTCGTTGGACTCCCACGTAGTCAACCACAGTTCACGTCCTGGACCCAGTGGCTTAAAACTCATGCCGGGCGTGTGTGCGTGCGTGCCCAAGATCTCAAGAGGAGAATGGAGGATAAAGGATTGCTGCATGACCATCCCCTCTGGGGGGTGATTTCTCGCTTTCTGTCTCTATGTCTCTCTCTGTCTGTCTGGCCCGTGCACACGCCCTATAGCAAAAACCTCTCCCCCCCAAAAAAAATAAACTGCAGCCATCAGCCCACCGCACTAGACCCAAACCTCAAAGAAACCCGATCAAAGTTCATTGAGACCCACAATTGAATGTAGTGGTACTAAGGACCCACCCAACTTTTAGCCAGAAAAAAGCCTCGAGGACCCTCATTGTGACCACTGCACACAATACTGTAAGCTACAGCAAAAAACTGCAACACTCAGTATACCGCACTGAGACCCAAACCTCAAAGAAACCCTTAGAAAAATTTATTGAGACCCAATATTGGATGTTCTGATGACCAGAGCACACCTTGCTGTAAGCCAGCATAAAGCAGATAGGACTCACAGCACACCTTATTGTGACAACTGCACACAACACTGCAACACACAGCATATAACTGTGATCCTCAGCATACCCCATTGAGACCAAAACCGCAAAGAGACCTGTGAAAAATTGGTTGAGTCCTACAATTGGATGTACTGATACCCAGAGAACAAACCACTTTAACCTGGGGAAAAAACCTGTAGGCACAAAGCCCATTGGGAACACCGCACACAACATTGTAACCCATAGCACAAAACTGAGACCCTCAACATACCACACAGACCCAAACCACAAAGAGACCCTGAGAAAAACTCATTGAACCCCACAATTGGATGTACTGTTAATGAGAGTACACCCCACTTTAAGCCAGAAAACAGCCTCTAGGACCTACAGCACACCTCATGGTTACCACTGCACACAAACCTGTAACCCACAGCACAAAACTGCAAACCACAGCAAACCTCACTGATGTCCCAATTTCAAAGAGATCCTGCAAAATATTCACTGAGACCCACAATTGAGTGTACTAATATACAGAGCACACCTGTCTTTAAGTGTGAAAAAAGCCTTTAGTACCAGAGCACACCTCATTGTGACCACCGTACACAACACTGTAACACAAAGCACAAAACTGAGACCCTCAGCATACCGCTCTGAGACTCAAACCTCAAGGAGACCCTCGGTAAAATCCATTGATAACCACAATTGGATGTCCAGATACTGAGAGAACACTCCACTTTAAGCTAAATATAAGCCTCTAAGACCCACCACACACCTCATTGTGTCCACAACACACAACACTGTAACCCACAGCCAAAAATTGGGACCTTCAGTATACAGAACTGGGACCCAGATCTCAAATACACCATGAGAAAAATTGAGAGTCACAATTGGACGTACTGATACTTAGAGCACACCCCACATTAAGCAAGAAAAAAGCCTCTAGGACCCACAGCACATCTCTTTGTGACCACCGCACACAGCCCTGTAACTCACAGCACAAAACTGCAACCTTCAACTTACCGCAATGAAACCAATCCTCAAAGAGACCCTGAGAAAAAATGTGTTAATACATTAACACTCACAATGAAATGTACTGATACCCAGAGCACACCCCCTTTAAGCCAGATAAAAGCCTCTATGACCCAGAGTATGCCTCATTGTGATCACCACACACAATGCTGTAACATACAACATAAAACTGCAGCCCTCAGCATACCGCACTGCAACCCAAACTCAAAGAGACCCTGAGAAAAATTTATTGAGCACACAATTGGATGTAATGATACCAAGAGCACACCCCACTTTAAGCCAGAAAAATGCCTCTAACCCACAGAACACCTCATTGTTACCACAGCACAAAACACTGTAACATGCAGCAAAAACATGCAACACTCAGCATAATGCAAGGAAACACAAATCTTAAAGAGACCCAGGGAAATATTCATTGAGACCCACAATTGGATATACTAATACACAGAGCACACCCCATTTTAAGACAGAAAAAAAGCCTTTAGAACCCACAGCACACCTCATTGTGACCACTAAACACAAGAGTGTAACCCACAGCAAAAAACTGAGACCCTCAGCATTTCACACTAAGACACAAACCTCAAAGAGACCCTTAGTAAAATGTATTGACACTCACAATGGGATGTACTGATACCAATAGCACACTCCACTTTTAGCCAGAAAAAGCCACTACGACCCACTGCACACTTCATTGTGACCACTGCACACAATACTGTAACCCACAGCACAAAACTGCAACACTCTGCATCCCGCAATGAGACCCAAACCTCAAAGAAAACCTGAGAAATGTTCATTGAGACCCACTATTGGATGTACTGATATGCAGAGTACACCCCACTTTAAGTCAGATAAAACTATTAGGTCCCACAGCACAAGTCTTTGTGCCCACCATACACAACACTGTAACCCACAACACAAAACTGAGACACTAGGCATACAACACTGAGACCCAAATCTCAAGAGACAATGTTAAATATTCACTGAGAAACACAATTGGATGTACTGATACCTAGAGTACACCCCACTTTAAGCCAGAAAAAGCTTCTAGGACCCACAGCACCCCTAATTTTGACCATCACACACAACAATTTAACTGACAGCACAAGATAACGACACACAGCAAACTGCACAGTAATCCAAACCTCAAAGAATCCATGAGAAAAATTCATTGAGAGCCACAATTGGATGTACTGATACCCAGAGCACACCCCACTTTAGTCCAGAAAAATTCTTCCATGATCCACATCACTCCTCATTGTGATGACTGCACAAAACAATGTAAACCACAACACCAAACTGAGACCCTCAGAATACTGCACTGAGACACAAATCTCAAAGAGACCTTGAGAAATTTTCATTGAGACCCATAATCGAATGTACTGATACACAGAGCACACCCCACTTTAAGCCAGAAATGCTCCTCTTGGACCCACAACAGACCTCATTGTGACAACTGCACACAAAACTGTAAACCAGAGCACCAAATTCAGAACCTCAGCATATCACACTGAGACCTGAACCTCAAAGGGACCCTGAGAAATATTGAGACCCAAAATTGGATGTACTGATACAAAGAGCATACCATACTTTAAGCCAGAAAAACCCTCTAGGACACACAGTACCCCTTATTGTGACCACAGCACAACTGGATGCACTGATACCCATAACACACCCCACTTTAAGCCAGAAAATGGTTTCTAGGTTTCACAGCATACCTTATTGTGACCACTACACAAAATACTGTAACCAGTAGCACAAAATTGTGTCCCTCAGCATACCCCACTGAGATCCAAACCATAAAGAGACCTGAGAAAAATTTGTTAAGACCTACCTTTGGATGTACTGATGCCCAGAGCACAAGCCACTTTAACTCTAAAAAATCTAGGACCCAAAGCCCACCTCAGTGAAAACACCACACACAACACTGTAACCCACAGCACAAAACAGACCATCTGCATACTGCACTGAGACCAAAATTTCAAAGAAACCCTGAGAAATATTCATGGAGACTCACAATTGCATATACTGATACCCAGAACACACCCTACTTTAAGACAGGATAATCTAGAATGCAAAGCACACCTAGTTGTGACCAAGAACACAACGCTGTAACCCACAGCACAAAACTGAGACCCTCAGCATACAGCACTGAGACCCTAATCTCAAAGAGACTCTGAAAAACATTCATTGACACCCACAATCGGATATACTGATACCCAGAGCACAACACACTTTAAAACAGAAAAAAGTTACTAAAAAACAGAGCACATTTTATTGTGACCACAACATACAACACTGTAAACCACAGTACAAAACTGCGACTCTCAGCATACCTCACTGAGACCCAAACCTCAAAGAGACTCTGAGAAAAATTCATTGAGCCCCACAATCAGATGTACTGATACTGAGAGCACACACCGTTTTAACCCACAAAAATCCTCTAGGAACCACAGCACATCTCATTGTGACCACAGCACAAAATAATGACCCTCAGCATAATGCTCTGAGACCCAAACCTCAAATAAACCATGTTAAAAATTAATTTACAGCCAAAATCAGATGTACTGATACCAAGAGCACACCCCACTTTAAGCCAGAGAAAAACCTCTAGGGCCCACAGCCACACCTAAATTTGACCACCACGCACAACAATGTAACCAACAGAACAAAACTGCAACACTTTGCATATCGTACTGAGACTCAAACCTGAAAGTGACCCTGAGAAAAATTAATTAAGACAAACTATTGGATGTACTGATACCCAGAGATCACCCCACTTTAAGCCAGTGAAAATCCGCTAGAACTCACATCACACCTCATGGTGACCACCGCACACAACGGTGTAAACCGCAACACCAAACAGACCCTCAGCATACCATACTGAGACACAAATCTCAAAGAGACCCTGATAAATCTTCATTGAGACCCATAATTGGATGTGCTGATACCCCGAACACACACCATGTTAAGCCAGAAAAAAATCCTCTAAGACCCACAGCACACCTCATTGTGACAACTGCACACAACACTGTAAACCACAGCACCAAACAGATTTTCAGCATACCACACTCAGACACAAACCTGAAAGGCACCCTGAGAAATATTTATTGAAACCCACAATTGGATGTACTGATACGAAAAGCACAGCTCACTCTAAGCCTGAAAAACTCCTATAGGACCCACATCACACTTCATTGTGACCACCACACACAAAACTGTAACCCACAGTATAAAACTGTGACCATCAGCATACCACACTGAGACCCAAACTGCAAAGAGATCATGAGAAAAATTGTTTGAGTTCTACAAATGAATGTACTTTTATCAAGAGCACAAACCAATTTAATTATGAAAAAAAAAACCACTCTAGGACACACAGCTCACCTTATTAGGAACACCACAGACAACACTGTAGCCCACATCATAAATCTGCAGCCCTCAGCATCCCACAATGAGACATAAATCTCAAAGAAACCCTAAGAAATTTTCATTGAGACCCAAAATTGTATGTACTGAAATGCAGAACACACTGCACTTTAAGTAAGAGAAACGCTATTAGGACCCACAGCACAACTCATTGTGGCCACCACACACAACACTGTAACCTACAGCACAAAACACTCAGCATACCACACTGAAAATCAAAACTCAACGAGACCCTGAGTAATATTCATTGAGACCCACAATTGGATGTACTGATACCCAGATCACACCTCACGTTATGCCAGAAAAGTGTTTTTAGGACCCACAAAACAACTCATTGTGGCCACCGCCCACAAAACTGTAGTCCACATCACAAAAGTGAGACCCTGAGCATACCACACTGAGGCCCAAATCTCAAAGAGACCCTGAGGAATATTCATTGAGACCTACATTTGGATGAAATGATTCCAAGGGAACACCAAATTTTAAGCCAGAGAAAAGCCTCAGAACCCACAGCACACCTCATTGTGACCACTGCACACAACACTTTAACCCACAGAACAAAACTGAGACCTTTACCAAACCGCACTGAGGCTCAAATCTCCAAAAGACCCTGAGTAAAATGCATTGAGACCCACAGTTGTATGTATTGATATCGAGGGTACAATCCACTCTAAGTCAGAGAAAAGCCTCTAAGACCCACAGCATACCTCATTGTGACCGATGCACACAAAACTGTAACCCAGAGCAAAAAACTGCAACCCTCAGCATTCAGCACTGAGACCCAATCCTCAAAGAGACCATGAGAAATATTCACTAATAGCCACAATTGGATGTATTGATACAGAGAGCACACCCCACTTCAAGCCAGAAAAAGACTCTAGGACACACAGCACACCTCATTTTGACCACAGCACACAACACAACACTGCAACCCTCAACATACTGCACTGATATCCAAATCTCAAAGAGATGGTGAGAAAAACTCATTGATAAACACATTGGATGTACAGATACCAAGAGCACTCCCCATGTTAAGACAGAAAAAACCTCTAAGAACCAGCACACACCTCATTGTGAACACCACACACAAAAATTAACCCACAACTCAAAATTGTCACCCTCAAATTACTGTACTGAGACTCAAACCTCAAAGAGACCTTGAGAAACATTCATTGAGCCCCACAATTGTATGTACTGATACCGAGAATACACCCCACTTTAATTCAGAAAATAACTTCTAGGACCCACTGCACACCTCATTTTAAATACCGCACAAAACTCAGTAGCCTACAGCACATAACTGCAAATCTCAGCATACCTCTTTGAAATACAAATCTCAAAGAAACACTGCAGGACCACGAGAAATATGGGAAAGCAGGAAATTACCTCTCCTCCAAGGGAAAAGGATAACTCCTCTTCATCCACACACAGTTTAATGGAAATCATGGAAATGTCTGATAAATAATTCAGAACATTCATAATGGCAAAGCTAACAGAGATGAAAGAGAAGATAGACAATGAACTGATGAAGAGGAAGGAGAAAGGAGTTGACGAGTTCCAGGAAGTGAGGAAATTCATGCAAGATCTAAAAGAGGAATTTCACTTTGCAGAAGAATCAGATGGAGCTGTGAGAGATGAAGGCTATAATACAGGAAGTCAAAATCTCCCTTGAAAGTATTAAAAGCAGACTAGATCATACAGAAAATAGAATCTTAGATGTAGAAGAGAAAATTGCTGATCTAGAAAAATCCACCATGAAGACTGAGAAAATGGCCCAAATATTTGAGGATAATATACAAGAAATACTAGATACCATCAAACATCCAAACATCTGGATAATAGGAGGTGAAGAGACTCATAAGGGCATTGATAATCTATTCCATGAAATCCTGCAAAGAATAATTTCCAAACCTAGAGAGGCACTCAAAGATTCAGTCCCAAGAAATACAGAGGATCCCAGATAGAACCAACCCAAGAAGATCTTCTCCAAGACACATTACAGTCAGATTGACCAATACCACAGAACAAGACAAGATACTATAATTGGCAACAGAAAAACAGCAAGTTACCCACAAAGGGTATCCCATCAGACTAACAGCAGACCTCTCATCGGAAA
>NW_006159481.1:492128-516011 GCF_000334495.1 Tupaia belangeri chinensis | reverse complement strand
ACTAAAATATTGCTGCTTTTCTTCTAAGCTTTGTTATCCTGTTTTAAGGATTTTTGTCCTGTCTTGAGCTGTCAATAGGTTCATGTACCTACTAATTGAACAGAATACTAACCTGTTTCTAGGCTTTAAGTTTCAAGGAAATATTCTTACCAGCTCAAAACTGCTTTTCTTGAAATTACCAGCTGAACTTGCTATTGAAAGTAGTTAGATTACTTATGATATTGTGTGATCAACAAAATGTTGGGGGAAAAGGAATTGAAGACAACTGTAGACAGCAGAGATAGTGTAATAAGAGAGTGGGAAAGGGCAGAGGGTCAAACTTGGGGTAAATAACATATACATATGAAAACATATATATACATATATATGAAAGTAGAAATGGAATATCATTGATGATAACATGCATGATTAGGCCACTATGCAGTTCATTCTAGATGGAAAACCACATTTAGTATGTTGTGATGATGCTCAGGGAATGAATGTAACTTAATTTTAAAAAAACTTTCAGGAGAAAAAGAAAAAAAAAAACACTAGAGCTGTTCTTATAGAAATTTTTTAAAAAGTGCATATGTGATGACTGCAGTAAGCTATATAGCCCCAGCTAGGTACTACTTTATAGTATGTTCATTCTACTCACTGAGGTTTATGCCTAAAGTCAGACTTGGGTTCATGTATATGTATATATCAGCTGCGCTTGCTATTGCAAATATTTAGACTAATTAAGTTCATTAGCATATCAATTAAAGGCAGGGAAATGCATAGAAAGCAACCATGGATACCAGAGACAATATGGGAGTAGGGTAGGACACCTCAGAGGGTGAAGGATAGGGAATCAAGGATGGCAAAAAAAAAATCAAAATATACAAGACATAAGAAATAGAAAATTATTTGTTGATAACATGTATGTCGATGTTCTGATTGAGCCAATATACAGTGTATTTGGGATGGAAAATTCATTTTGTATGGTGTAATGATGTATAGTGAAATAATGTAAAAAATATTTGAAAAAAGGAAAAAAAAGAAATCCTGAGAAATATTCATTGAGGCCCACAATTGGATGTACTGATATGCAAAGCACAGCCCACTTAAACCAGAATAAAGGTATTACGACCAACAGAACAACTAATTGTGGCCACCACTTACAAAACTGTAATCCACAGCACAAAACTGAGACCCTCAGCATACCACACTGAGACCCAAACCTCAAAGAGACCTACAATAGACTGAAATGATACTGAGGGCATACCCCACTTTGAAACACAAAAAGCCTCTAGGTCCCACAGCACACGTCATTGTGACTACTGCACACAATGTTGTAATCCACAACACAAAACTGCAACACTCATTATACTGCATTGAGACCCAAACCTTAAAGAGACACTGAGAAATATTTATTGAGACCCACAACTGGATGTACTGAGAGCACACCCTAGTTTAAGCCAGACAAAATCCTCTAGGACCCAAAGCACAACTCATTGTGACCATGGCATACAACACTGTAATCAAGAGCATAATACTGTGACATTCAGCATACAGCACTGAGATCTCAACCTCAAAGGGATGCTGAGAAATATTCATTTAGACTCACAAATGGATGTACTGATACCCAGAGCACACCACACTTTAATCCAGATAAAGTCTCTAGGACACACAGCCCACCTAAATTTGACCACCACACACAACACTGTAACACAAAGCACAAAACCGGGAGCCTTAGCAAACTGCACTGAGACCAAATGTCAAAGAGACCCTGAGGTATATTCATTGAGAACCACAACTGGATGTACTGATACCCAGAGCACACCCCACGTTAAACCAGAAAAGACTCTAGGACCCAGAGCACACCTCATTGTGACCACCAACACAACACCATAATGCACTGCACAAAACTGCAACCCTCGGCATACCACACTCAGACACAAATCTCAAAGAGACCCTGAGAAATATTCATTGAGACACACACAATTGGATGTACTAATATGTAGAGCACACCCCACTTTAAGCCAGAAAAAAGACTTTAGGACCCACAGCACAACTCATTGTGACCACTGAACACAACACTGTAACCCGCAGCACAAAACTGAGACCCTCTGCATACCACACTGAGACCCAAATCTCAAAAAGACACATGACAATATTCATTGAGACTCACAATTGGATGGACTGATACCTAAAGCACACCCCACTTAAAGGCAGAAAAAAGCCTCTAGGGACCACAGTACACCTTATTGTGATCTCTGCACAAAACAATGTAAACCACAACAAAAAACTGCCAACCTCAGCATACAGCACTGAGACCTAAAACTCGAAGAGACCTAGAGAATAATTCAATGAAGAAACCATGATAGGGAACCAGCAGTTTGTGAAATGGCTATGTCACTGGACTCCCACATAGTCGACCGCTGTTCGCGTCCCGGACCCAGTGGCTTAAAACTCACGCCGGGTGTGTGTGCGTACATGCCCAAGATCCTGAGAAGAGAATGGAGGAGAAGGGATTGTGATGTGACTATCCCCCCTGGGGGTTGATTTCTCGCTTTCTGTCTCTATGTCTCTCTCTGTCTGTTTGGCGAACGCACATGCCCTATAGTGAAAACCTCTCCAAAACAAAACAAAACAAAACAACAACAATAACAACAAAAACAAAGAGACCATGATAAAAAATCATGGAGACCCAAAATTGGATGCATTGATAAACAGAGCACACCCCACTTTAAGCCAGAGAGAAGCCACTAGTACCCACATCACACCTCATTGTGACAACTGCACACAACACTGTTACCCACAGCACAAAACTGCAGCCCTCAGTACACTGCAATGAGAAACAAACCATAAAAAATCCCTGAGAAAAATTCATTGAGCCCCACAATTGGATGCAGTGATACCAAGAGTACACCCCACTTTAAGCTGGAAAAAAGGACCCACAGCACACCTCATTGTGACCACCACACACAACACTGTAAGCCACAACACAAAACTGAAACCGTCGGCATACCGCACTGAGTCTCAAACCTCAAGGAGACCCTGAATAATATTCATTGAGACCCAGAATTGAATGTACTGATACTGAGAACACACCCAACTTTAAGGCAGATAAAAGCCTCTAGGACTCACAGCACACTTTATTGTGACCACCACACACAAAACTAATCCACAACACATAAATGTAACCCTCAGCATACGGCAATGAGACCCAAACCTCAAAGAGACCCTGAGAATAATTCAATGAGACTCAGAATTGGATGCACTAATACCCAGAGAACACCACACTTTAATCCAGAAAAAAGCCTCTAGGACTCAGAGCAGACCAAAATGTGACCACTGCACAGAACAATGAAACAGACAGCACTAATATTCGACCCTGAGCATACTGCACTGAGATCCAAACCTTAAATGGACAATGAGAAATATTCATTGAGACCAACAATTGGATGTACTGATACCCATAGCACACCCCACTTTAAGCCAGAAAAAGACTCTGGGACACAAAGCACCCCTCATTGTGACCACTGTGTACAACACAGTAACCCAAAGCACAAAACAAGGACCCTCTGCACACTGCACTCATACCCATATTTCAAAGAGATCCTGAGAAAAATTCATTGAGACCCACAATTGGTTGTGCTGATACCCAGAACACACCCCAATTTAAACAAAAAAAAATCTCTAGGACCCACAGTACACTTCATTGTGACCACTGCAGAGAACACTGTAGTCCGCAGCAAAAAATAAGACCCTCAACATACCACACACAGACCCAAATCTTAAAGAGACCCTGAGAAATATTCATTGAGATACACAATTGAATGTACTGATAACGAGAGCACACCTGACTATAATGCAGAAAGAAAAGCCTCTAAGACCAAAAGCACACCACATTGTGACCACTGAACACAACACTGTAACCCTCAGCACAAAACTGCAGCCCTCAGCACACTGCACTGAGACACAAACCTCAAAAAGACACTGAGAAAAATTCAATGAGAAACACAATTGGATGTACCAATACTGAGAGCACACCCCACTTTAAGCCAGAAAAAAAGCCTCTAGGAACCAGAGCACACTTCATTGTGACCACTACACACAACATTGTAACCCACAACACAAAACTGCAACCCTCAGCATATGGCACTGAGACACAAAACTCAAAGAGACCCTGTGAAAATAGTCATTGAGACCCACAATTGGCTGTTCTGATATGCAGAGCACACCCCACATTAATCTAGAAAAAAGCATTTAGAGCCCACAGCACACCTCAGTGAACAGTGTACACAACACTGTAACCCAGATTACAAAGCTGAGACTGTCAGTATATTGCACTATGACCCAAACCTCAAAGAGACCATGAGAAAAATTCTTTTTGACCCACAATTGGTTGTTATGATAACCAAAGCACACCACAAGTTAAGCCAGTAGTAAGCCTCTTTGACCCACTGCAAACCTCATTGTGATCATCACACACAAATCTGTAACCCACAGCACCAAAGAAGGACCCTCAGGATACTGCACAGAAACCCATATCTCAAAGAGACCCTGAGAAAAATTTATTGTCACCCATAACTAGATGTACTGATACCCAGAGAACACCCCACTTAAAGCCAGAGAAGGCCTCTAGGACTGACATCACACATCATTGTGACCACCACACACAAAACTGTAACCCACAGCACAGAACCAAGACCATCAGCATATCACACTGAGACCAAAACCAGAAAGACACCCTAATTAATATTCATAGAGACACATATTGGGTGTACTGTCATGCAGAGCACACTCCACTTTAAGCCAGAAAAAAGCTTTTAGGTGCCACATCACAACTTATTGTGACCACCACACACAAACCTATAACCCACTGCACAAAACTGGGACGACTGCATACCGCACACATAACCAAATCTCTAAGAGATGCTGAGAAATATTCACTGAGATCAAATATTGGATGTACTGAAAACCAGAGCACACCCCACTTTAAGGCAGAAAAAAGCCTCTGAGACTCACTGAACACCTCATTGTGATCACTGCACACAACATTGTAACCCACAGCACAAAATTGTGACAGTCAGCATACAACACTAAGAACCAAACCTCAAAGAGACACTAAGAAAAATTCATTCAGACCCATGATTGGATGCATTGACACCCAGAGTACACCCCACTTTAAGACAGATAGAAGTCTTTAGGACCCACAGCACACATCATAGTGATCACTGCACACAACACTGTAACTCACAGTACAAAACTACAGTCCTCAGCATACCGCACTGAGACCCAAAACTAAAATAGACCTTGAGAAAACTCCATTGAGACCCATAATTGGATGTACTGATATCTAGAGCACACCCCACTTTTAGCCAGAGAAAAGCCTCTAGGACCCAGAATACACCTTATTGTGACCACCGCACACAACACTGTAACCCTCAGCATAAAACTGCACCCCAAAGCATACCGTACTGAGAACCTAACTTCACAAAGACCCTGAGAAAAATTCATTGAGGAACACAATTGGCTGTAGTTATACGCAGAGAACACTCCACGTTTATTCTGAAAAAAGCCTTTAGGGCCCACAGCAAACCTCATTGTTACCACTGCACACAATACTATAACCCACATCACAAAACTGAGACCCTCAGCATACTGCACTGTGAACCAAAATTCAAAGAGACACTGTGAAAAATTCACTGAGACCCAGAATTTAATGTACTGATAACCAGAGCACACCACACCTTAAGGAGATATAAGCCTCTTGGACCCAATGCATAACTCATTGAGACTACCGCACAAACACTGTAACCCACAGCACAAAACTATGACCCTCAACATACTGCACTGAGATACAAACCTCAAAAAATACTGAGAGAAATTCATTGATACACACAATTTAATTCATTGATACCAAGAGCACATACAACTTTAAGCCAGAAAAAAGCCTCTAGATCCCACAGCTCACCTTATTGTGACCACCATACACAGTACAGTATGCCACAGCACATAATTGCGACACTTTGCATACAGCACCAATACCCAAACATCAAAAAGATTCTGAGAAAAATTCACTGTGACCCACAATTGCATGTACTGATATCAAGAACACACCCCACTTCAAGCCAGAGAAAAGCCTCTGGGACCCACAGCATACCTCATTGTGACCACTGCACACAACACTGTAACCCCCACCCCAAAACTGCAACCCTCAGCAAACCAAAATGAGACCCAAATCCCAGAGATACCCCAAGAAATATTGAGGCCCACAATTGGATGTACTGACACGCAAAGCACACCTCACTTTAAGCCTGAGAAAAGCCTTTAAGACTCTACAGCACAACTCATTGTGACCACCGAACACAGCACTGTAACCCACTGCACAAAACTGAGACCCTCAGCATACCACACTGAGACCAAAACCACAAAGAGATCCTGAGTTATATTCAACGAGACCCAGAACTGTATGTCCTGATACCGAGAGCATACCCCACTTTAAGGCAGATAAAAGCCTCTAGGAACCACAGCACACCTCATTGTGATCACCGCACACAACACTGTAACCCACAACACATTAATGCAACCCTCAGCATATCGCAATGAGATGCGAAGGTCCCACAATTGGATGTACTGATACCCAGAGCCCACCACAGTTTAATCCAGAAAAAAGCATCTAGGACTCACAGCAGACCAAAATGTGTCCACTGCACACAACAATGTGACCAACAGAACAAAACTTTGACCCTCAGCATATTGCACTGAGATCCAAACCTCAAAGGGACCTTGAAAAATATTTATTGAGACCAACAATTGGATGTACCTATACCCAGAGTGACCCCACTTTAATCCAGAAAAAAGTCTCTATGACCCACAGCACCCCTCATTGTGACCACTGCACACAACACTGTAATCCTAAGCACAAAACTGGGACCCTCTGCATACCACACTCATACCCAAATTTAAAGGAGTCCTTGAGAAAAATTCATTAAGACCCAAAATTTTATGTACTAATAATACCACAAACACACCCCAATTTAAGCTAGAAAAATACCTCTAAGACCCACTGCACACCTCATTGTGACCACCACAGACAACACTGTAACCCACCGCACAAAATTGCGACACTCAGCATACAGCACTTAAAACCAAACCTTAATGAGACCATGAGAAAATTTTATTTAGAGACACAATTGGACATTCTTATACCTAGAGCACACCTCACTTTAAGAAAAAAGCAAAGCCTCTAGGATCCACAGCACTCTTAACTGTGACCACTGCAAAAACACTGCAACTTACAACACAAACTGTGACCCTGGCATACTTCACTGAGACCCAAATCTCAAAAAGACCCTGAGAAATATTTATTTAGACCCATAATTGGATGTACTGATACTGAGAGCACAACCCACCATAAGCCATAAAAAAGCCTCTAGGACCCACAGCACATGTCATTGTGACCACTGCATACAAAACTGTAAGTCACAGCACAAAACTGTGACCCTCATCATACTGCAGTGAGACCCAAACCTAAAATAGACCCTGAGAATTATTCAATGGGACCTACAAATTGGTGTACTGATAACTAGAGGACACCCTATTTTAAGGCTGAAAAAAGCCTCTAAGACCTACTGCACACCTCATTGTGACCATTGCACCCGACAATAACTCATAGCACAAAATTGCGACACTCAGCATATAGCATTTAGAATCGAACCTGAAAGACACCTTGAGAAAAATTCATTTAGAGCCAAAATTGAATGTGCTGATACCCAGAGCACACCACATTTTAAGAATATAAAAAACCTCTAGGATCCACAGAACACTTCATTGTGACCACAACAAACAACACTGTAACACACAGCACAAAACTGTGACCATAGCATACCCCACAGAGACCCAAATCTCAAAGATAACCGGAGAAATACTCATTTAGACCCATAATTGGATGTATTGATACCGAGCGCACACCCCACATTAAGCCAGAAAAAGGCCTCTAGGACCCACAGCACACCTCATTGTGACCACCGCACATAACAATGTAACTCACAGCACAAAGCTGTGACCCTCAGCATACCGCACTGAGTCCCAAACCTAAAAGAGATCTCGAGAAACATTCATTTAGACCCAGAATTGGATGTACTGATATCCAGAGCACACTGCACTTTAAGCCAGATAAAAGCCTCTAGGACACACAGCACACCTCATTGTGACCACCGCACACAGTACTGTAATCCACAGCACAAAACTAAGTAAGACCCCCAGCATATCCCACTGAGACCCAAATCTCAAAGAGACCCTGAGAAAAATTCATTGAGATCCACAATTTTATGTACTGATACCCAGAGCACAGCCCACTTTAAGCCATATAAAAGCCTCTAGGACCCAGAGCACAACTCATTGTGACCACCGTAAACAACACACATGATAAAACTGGGATCCTCAGCACTGTGACCCAAATCTCAAAGAGACCCTGAGAATAATTCATTGAGACCCAAAATTGGATGTACTGATAATCAGAGCATACTCCACTTTAAGCCAGACATAAGCATCTTGGACCCACTGCAAACCTCATTGTGACAACCGCACACAACATTCTAACCCACAGCACAAAATTACAATCCTCATCATACCGAATAGAGACCCAAATCTCCAAGAGATCCTGAGAAATATTCATTGAGACCTACAACTTAACGGACTGATATGCAGAGCACACCCCACTTTAATCCAGAAAAAAGCCTTTAAGTCCCTCAGCACACGTAATTGTGATGACTGCACACAACAATGTAACCCACAACACAAAACCGAGAACCTCAGCATTATGCACTGAGACCCAAACCTCAGAGACTCTGAGGAAATTTCATTGAGAGCCACAATTGGATGTACTGATACTGAGAGCACAACCCACTTCAAGCCAGAAAAAAACCTCTAGGACCCATAGCCCACCTCTTGATGACCACAATACACAACAGTGTAGCCCACAACACAATACTGAGGCCTTTATAATACCACATGAAGACCCACACCTTAAAGAGACACTAAGAAAAATTTATTGAGACCCACAATTGGATGTGCTGATATCAAGAGAACACCCCACTTTAAGCCAGAAAAATCCCCTAGGACCCACAGTACATCTCATTGTGACCACCGCACACAACACTGTAACCTATAGCACAAAACTGCAACCCTCAACATACTGCACTCAGATCCAAATTTCAGAGACCTTGAAAAATATACTTTGAGATCCATAATTAGATATAGTGATACTCAGAGCACACCCCACTTTAGGCCAGAAAAAATCTCTAGGACCCACAGTGCACCTCAATGAGACCACTACACATAACAATTTAACAGACAGCACAAATCTGTGACCCTCAGCATACCACTCTGAGACCTATACCTCAAAAAGACTCTGAGAAAAATTCATTGAGACCCAAAATTGGATATACTGATACCCAGAGCACACCCCACTTTAAGCCAGAAAAATCCCCTAGGACCCACAGCACACCTCATTGTGACCACCGCTGACAACACTGTAACCCACTGCACAAAACTGCGATTCTCACAAACCCCACTGAGGCCAAAACCTTACAGGGACCCTGAGAAATATACATTGAGACCCACAATTGGATATTCTGATACCCAGAGCACACCCTACTTTAAGCCAGAAAAATTCTCTCGGATGCGATCCTCACTGAGACCCACAGCACAAAACTGAGAACCACAGCACAGACCCAAACCTCACTGAGACCCTTAGCAAACCTCACTGGGACCCAAAGCAAAAATCACTGAAATCCATAGCACACCCCAATTTAAACCACAGCACACCCCAGTGCAAGCTTCACCACAGATCAGTGAGACCTCAGAATACATCACTGAGAACCACAGCATAAAACTTTGGCCCACAGCACTCTCCACTCAGAGTTAAAGCTCATTTAGGCCTACAGCAAAGTTCACTGAAAGTTCACAGGACACCACACTTTAACGCACAGCACACCCACATTAACCCACAACAGAACCCTCTGTGAGCCACAATACACCTCAGTGAGACCACAGCACACATCTATGAGACCCACAGCACAAATCTGTGACCCCCAGAATAACCCACCCAGACCCAAACCTCACTGAGAACTACTTTAAACCTAACTTAAATATACAGAACAATTCACTTTTACCCACAGCATGCCCCACTTTAACCCATAGCACAACCCTCTGTGAGCCACATGACACCTCAGTGAGACAACAGCATACATCACTGAGACCAACAGCATACAACTCCAAACCACAGCACACATCACACAGACCCAAACCTCACTGAGACACTCAGGAAAGCTCTCTGAGACCCACAGCACAAGTTACTGAAACCCACAGCACACCCAACT
Organism: Tupaia belangeri chinensis; assembly: GCF_000334495.1. NCBI lineage: Eukaryota > Metazoa > Chordata > Mammalia > Scandentia > Tupaiidae > Tupaia > Tupaia belangeri. The sequence goes on along the minus strand of NW_006159481.1, from coordinate 505,656 downwards.
TTAACACACTGCACACCACAGTGCAACCCACATCAAACCTTAGTGAGACCACCACACACAGCACCGAAACCCACCACACAAAACCATGCTCCACAGCACGACCCACTTAGATCCAATTCTTTCTGAGACCCACAGCATACCCCAGTTTCAACCATAGAACACCCCACTGAGAGCCACATCACATCTCAGAGAGACAACTGCACACTATACTAAAACACACCATACAAAATGGCAACACACAGTACACCCCAGTCAGGTGCAAACCTCACTGAGACCCACAGCAAACCACACTGAGACCCACTGAGCAATCCAATGAGACCCACAGCCCCCCACTTTAACCCACAGAGCCCCTCACTGTGAACCACATCACACGTCATTGAAACTACCACACACATCACTAAAACCCACTGCACAAAACTGCACCCAATAACACATCTCACTCAGACTCTAATTTCACTGAGACCCACAGCAAACCTCCTTGAGGCCCACAGTTGAGACCCACTACACACAACACTTTAACCCACAGCACACTCCACTATGACCCTTATCACTGTATCAGTGAGACCACCACACATGTCACTGAAACCACTGCAAAATCTGCACCCCACAGCATACCCAACTCAGACCCAGAACTCACTGACACCCACAGCAAACCTCACTTAGACCTGGAACACTATTCACTGAGACCCAAAGCACATCCAGCTTTAGCACACAGCACACCCCACTGTGACCCTCATCAAAATTCAGTGAGACCATGGCAAACATCACTAAAGCTCACCACACAAAACTCCAACCCACAGCACACTCCACTCAGATCCAAACCTCACTCAGAGCAATAGAAAACTTCACTGTGACCCATAGCACAATTCACTGAGATCCACAGCACATCCCACGTTAACCCAGAGCACACCCCACTGTGACTCACAGCACACATCAATGAGCACACTGCACACAACACTGAGACCAATAGCACAAAACTGTGACCCACAGCACACCCCACTCAGAACCAAACAGCAATGAGACCCTCAGCAAATCTCACTGAGAGCCACAGAACTATTCATTTAGATTCACAGTACGCCCCACTTTAAGCCAGAGCACACACTCCATTGTGAGCCATACCACACCTCAGTGAGTCCACAGCAAACATCACTGAGACACACAGCACAAAACCACAACCCCAGCACACCCCCCTCAGACACAAATCTCACTGAGAACCACTTCAAATCTCACTGAAATACACAGAACACCACACTTTAACCAACAGCACACCCCACTTTAACCCACAACACAATACTCTGTGAGCCGCACACCTCAATGCAACCACCGCACACATCGTTGTAACCCACCACGCAAAACTACAACCAACAGCAGACCCCATTCAGACACAAACCTCACTGAGAACCACAGCAATCCTTACTGAAACCCCCAGCACAATTCAGAGACAACATGCACCACTTTTTTTTCTTTAAATTTATTTATTTATATTAATTCACTACACATCATTACATCGTACAAAATAAAATTTCCATCCAGAATACATTGTATACTGGCTCAATCAAGCACATCAACATATGTGTTATCAACAAATAATTTTCCATTTCTTATATCCTGTATATTTTGCTATTTTTTTTTTGCAATCTTTGATTCCCTATCCCTCACCCTCTGCCATGTCCCACCCTCCTCCCACATTGTCTCTGGTATCCATGGCTGCTTTCTATGCTTCCCCCCCATTTAATTGATTTGCTAATGACTTAATTAGCCTAAATATTTTCAATAGCAAGCACAGCTGATATATACATATACATGAACTCAAGGCTGACTTTAGGCATAAACCTTGCCCCATTTTAACCCAAGGAAACCCCACTGCATACCACATCGCATCTCAGTGAGACCACCACACACATCACTGAAACCTGGCACACAAAACTATGCTCAACAGCACACTCTACTCAAACCAAAACCTCACTGAGACCCACAGCACAGTTTATTGAGATTCACTGCACACCACACTTTAATCCACAGCACACTCCACTGTGACCCTCATCACACCTAAGTGAGATCACTGAACATATAACTGAAACCTCCACACAAATATGTGTTCCACAGCACATCCCATTCAGACCCAAACCTCACTGAGACCCACAGCAAACATCACTGAGACCCATAGCAAAATTCACTGAGACCCACAACACACCCCACTTTAACCCACAACACACCCCACTGAAACCCTCTTCATACCTCTGTGAGACCTCCAAACGCATCACTGAAACCCACTGCACAAAACCCCAACCCACAGCACACCCCACTCAGACCCAAACCTCACTGAGAACCACAGCAAACCTCACTGATACCCACAGCACAATTCACTAAAATCCACAGCACACCCCACTTTAAACCACAGCACACTTTACTGTGAGCTGCATAACATCTCAATGAGATCACAACACATTTCACTGAGACCCATAGCACAAAACTGTGACCCACAGTACACCCCACTCAGATCCAAACCTCACTTATAAATCAACAATGAACAGACTGAGGTAAATAGAAAAATCAATTACATTTACACTAATCACAAAAAAATAATGAGCTATCTATGTATAAACCTGAACAGGGAAGTTAAAGATCTGTACAAGGAAAGTTATGAAATCATAGAAGAAAATTGAAAATAATATTCTCATGCTCCTGAACTAGAATAATTAATATAATCAAAATGTCAATTCTACCCAAATTAATCTACAAATTTTATATAATCTCTATCAAATTACTAGAGATATTCATCACAGAATTAAAAAAAAATCATAACATTTGTGTGGAATCATAAAATGCCCCATATTGCCAAAGCAATAGTGTGCAAAAACGAATAAAATAGAGGTATCTCTCTCCCTAACTGCAAAACATATTTAAAAATCAATTAAAAAATGACAAATGAGCTGAACAAACAACTCTCTAAGGAAAATATATGAATGTCCTAAGAAATGCTCAACATTTCTTATAATAAGATAGATGTGAATTAAAACCACAATGAGATACCATATAGCCCCAGTCAGAATGGCTAAACTACAGAAATAAATTTTTAATTAAAATAAGAATGTTAAGTGGTGGTGAGGCTTTGGTGGAAAGTGAACTCTCCTACTCTGTTGATGGGAATGTAAAATAGTACAGCCATTGTCGAGAAAAATATGGAGAGTCCTCGAAAACCTACAAATAGAACCACCATATTCATCATTTAGATTGTAAAGGGACTTTAAACAGCATAAACTTTTGCATATACGTTTATTGTAGCATTACTCACAATTACTAACACACAGAATCAACCCAAATGTCCAAGAACAGAATAATGGATTGAAAAATTGTGGCTCACATACCCTTTTGAATATTACTCTTTTGCAAAGAAAAAATAAGTATACTCTTGCATCTGATAAAAAGTGGATGAATATGGAATATTTAATGCTAAGTAAATCAATCCAGACTATGAAAGAAGGCATTGTATGTCTCCACTTAATATATCAATATACTGAATGTCTGCAATCTATGGCAGAAACTGAATATAAAAAGTATGGAGATTAACTGTGACAACTAGAGACTGTGGGAAGAGGATGGACTATAAGGGGCAGGAGGGAGGGGATCAAGATAGAAAGAAGGCAAAACATTTAACAGACACAAAACTGGAAAAACTATCGGTGTATGATAATGTATATGGTAATATCTCTGGCTGAACCGATCAATATGCAATGTATTTATGATGAGAAAGTTGATTTTGTATGCAATAAAGATGTATATTAATTCATTGTAAAGAGATAAGAAAATTATTATGTATGTGTTTGGGAGGGGTGTGTGGTGTGGGAGTGTGTGGAAAATAAAAATAATTAAATAAAGGCCCCAAAATTTACCTTCCCTGAACTATAGGTTCTGGAGAAGTAGAAGTGAAGGAAAACAGCCTGGTTAAGTACATAAGAAATGCCCCAATAAGAGCCAATTGCCAAGATGGAGAGTAGATAGGGAGTAAGATTTTTTTTTTGGTCAGAAAGTGTTTAAGGGTCACCATCAAATCACTACCTGATCACTAAGTAGTCACATACTTCAGTGTCTACCATAACAAGAATAGTCTTTACAGAAATAATTTAGAAAAGTCATTAAAAAACTATAATACTCCACACGCACAGACACACACACATAAACACAAAAACAAATAAGCAAAACAAACAAAATCCTATCTTCTTAAAGCTAGAGCAATGCAAGGATGTTTATTCTAACTTTTTCTTATAACATGTTTTCCCCTAGGTTCTTATATGGAAGAATAGGTTAAACAAATAAGTGAAAAAGAGTATCAAAATAGAAAATGAAGAAATAAAACCATCTCTACTTACAATATGAAACCATAAAGAATAAACAAACAAAAAACACAACATTTTTAAAAATCTATTAGTGCTAGATATAAAATCAACGTTTTTACAAAAAAGTTACATTTTTGTTCACTAGCAAAGAAAAAAACCTGAAAATCAAATTAAGAAAGAATATTCCCAGTTGAAATGAAATAAAAGAATAACATTATTAAGAATAAATTTATTCAAGGAAGTTGTTAGGTTTGAGTGTTTTTATCCTTCCAAAATACATGGTGGAACTCAGTCCCAAAAGTAGGGCTCTGTCCTTGTGAATGGGTTTGATTCCTGGAAGAAAGAGACTTCACATGGTGCTTTTCTTTTGTTTGCCTGTCTACCACATGAAAACAGTCAAACTGCACCATCTTGGAAGCAGAATCATGTTCTCACCAGACATCAAATCTGTTGGTACCTTGATCTTGAGCTTCTAGGCTCCAGAACTATCAGAAATAAATTACTATTGCTTATAAATTACCAAATATGTGGTATTTTATTGCAGTGTCATGAAGATTCAAAATATATAAAATCAAAACTAAAAAGGTAATATTATAAGTGATACCACAACATTATACATTATACATATAACAGACTTTAAACAATTATATGCCAATTAGATAATATCAAAGAAATAGGTAATTTCCTAATAATGTAAGACTTAAATATTGTGGAAATCATATCACACTCACTGATGCAAGGTTTAATTTGCACAGCAATAGTAGTAGTAAAGACAAGCACCCACTGTACTGCCAGATTACAACAGGCCTATCCTAGCATCAGATAAGCCATGTAGACCCAGTTTTTAAGCCTGCCCCAGTGCTAAGCCAGCTTCCAGGAACCCAGTCTACAGGCCTACCTGAATATCAGAACAACCTATCTGAACCTAGGCACTAGACCAATCCCTGTGGATACGACATCCACACCTGAGCCGTATGTATTTTTACAATGCCAGTCTCATGGACACGGGCACAAAGACACAGTTCCAGTTTCACCATGGTTAATTCAGGCTCCATTTGATACAAGTGTCAGGATGGCTCCCACAGAAAAAGAATCTAAATTAGCTACCACTAACCCAGAGTTGAAGCAAGCCCCACTGATAGGGGCACACATGAACCTAAGCTCCTATTTGGCCTTGGTCCAACCATCAAAACCATTCACCCAGGGAACTGGGGGAAATTGTGCCTACTCAGCCCTTGGGTGACAGACCTGCTAACCTTCCAAACATAGACCTTGGAACACTTTTTTTTTTCTTTGAGACTTGTCTCCAGCCCCTCTCAACATTAGTCATAGGTCAGTCATTTGGGTATCATGGGAACCCTGGGAGAGACATGCTTACTTGGGTCCTCAAGGGGAAAGTAAAGGGATGGAAAAGGATATTCCATGAAAATGAAACCAAATGAATACAGTGCTATCTAACAAGAGACAAAGTATACTTTAAGTCAAATACAGTAAAATAGTCAAATACAGTAAAAAGAGACAAAGCTAATTCAATAATAACACAGGGGTCAGTTCCTCAAAGGCATAACAGCAATAAATTCATTTTCACCCAATATTGGAGAACATAAATCTATAAAGATCAATTAAATTGAACTGGTTCTTTGAAAAAAATAAACAAAATATAGTAGTTTTAGCCAGACTAAGCAAAAAAGAGAGAAGACACAAAATAAATAAAATCACAAATAAAAAGGTGATAGTATAAGTGATACTACAAAGTATTATACAAGGAATCATAATAGACTTTGGACAATTTTATGCCAATTAGATAATATCAAAGAAATCAGTAATTTCCTAAAAATGTAAAACCTACTGAATCTGAATCCAGAAGTGAAAATTCTGAACAAACTGGTAATGAGAAAAGAGACTGAATAATATCTCTCATCCAAGAAGAGATAATGATCAGATGACTTAAAGAATAAAAATCTTGCTCAAATTCCTTCAAAAAGTCAAAATATAGGAAATATTTCCAGAATTAATTTGTGAGACAGAATTACCAGTACTTAAAAAAAGACATAAGTTTCTGCATGGCAAAAGACACAGTGCTTAGTGTGAATAGACAGCCCTCAGAATGGGAAAATATTTTTGTAAACTATGTGTCAGATAAGGGACTGCTCACTAAAATTCACAAGGAACTCAAGCAGCTGTTCCAGAAAAAGACAATCAATCCTATTAAAAGATGGGAGAATGAGTTGAAAAAACCACTCTCTGAAGATGACATACGAATAGCTAAAAGGCATATGAAAAAATGCTCAACATTCCTCATTGTAAGAGAAATGCAGATCAAAACAACAATGAGATATCACCTAATGCCAGTCAGAATGTCTAAGATTAAAAAAACAAAAAATGATAAGTGCTGATGAGGATGTGGTGAAAAGGGAACTCTCTTACATTGCTGGTGGGAATGTAAATTGGTACAACCACTGTGGAGAAAAATTTGGAGACTCCTCAAAAATCTACAAATAGAACTACCATATGATCCAGCAATCCCACTCCTCGGTATCTACCCAAAGGACAGAAGAATACTTTATTGGAAAAGTGCTTGCACATCGATGTTTATTGTGGCACTTTTCATGATTGCCAAGTCATGGAAGCAACCCAAATGCCCACGAATTGATGAATGGTTAGAAAAACTGGGCGCATATATTCAATGGAATACTATTCATCCATAAAAAACAATATCCTGTCTTTTGACAGGAAGTGGATGAATATGGAAGACTTACTGCTGAGTGAAGCAAGCCAGTATTATCTGTTGAAGATGTTTCGTGGATTTATCGACGGTGCTGGAAAGAGGTGTTCACCTGCTGAAATATCCATTTTGTAAGATAAATAATAATGTGATTGAATGTATGAAAGAAAATGAAATGAAAAAATAATAAATAAATAAAATAAAGTCTCTCTCAAGGTAAAAAAAAAAAGAAAAAGGAAATATTAAATTATAGGCAAATAAATATTCCTGATGAACATATGTGCAAATAGCCTCCAAAAATTGCACTGAACTTAATGATATATCAAAGGAATCATTTATCACAATTAAGTGAGATGAATCCCTTGGGTACATGGATGATTCAACATATGTAATCAATAGGTGGGATATGTCAAATTAATGCCATGAAGTACAGAATCCACATTATCATCTTCATAGATACAAAAAAAAAAGCGTCTGAGAGACCAGAAGTTAACATAGTGGCTAAGTTGCTGGACTCCCATGTAGTTGACCGTGGTTCGAGTCCCAGACCCAGTGACTTAAACTCATGCTGGGTGCGTGTGCATGCATGCCCGAGATCCTGAGAGAAGAATGGAAGAGAAGGGACTGTGGCATGGCCATTCCCCCTTGAGGGCGATTTCTCGCTTTCTGTCTCTTTGTCTCTGTCTTTCTGGCTAGCACACGCACCTTATAGCAAAAATCTCTAAAAAAAAAAAATAAACAAAAACAAAGGAGCTGGACCAGTTTCCACGGTGAAAAGTAAAAATTCCAGTATATTAAATATAAAAGAAATATATCTCAATGCAATAAAGGCCATATGTAAAAAAATCTCACAGCTATTATACTGCATCACTCACATTCAGCCTTCAGCACTATATTTCCATAGTGAAGATGGATCATCCTTTTCTTCAGGACCTACCTCTGTCACGAGCGACTGCTCATCACATCTGCTCTAAAGAAGCAGCAGCATGCTTTTCTCAAGTTATAGGAACTTCATGCTGAAAAGAGAGGTAAAAATAAAAACTAGTAACTCACACACACACACACACACACACAAATCCTACAAGCTAATATAGACCTTTCTGTCATAAACCCACAGAAAGAGAGGCAGAAAACCTTCTCAGAGAAGACTCTAGTCACTTTCTAGAACGTCTCATTGGCCACCAGCTCCAGGATAATTTTGTCTTTTCCTGGCTTAGCCAGATTCAATCACCTTTGACTCTGACACCTCCAATGAAGCCTTTACATCAAGAAAACATTTTATTTCTTTTTAATACTATGGGGGTAACTTTGGTCAGTATTTGGTGAGGTATATGAAGACTTACTTTCATAAGGAAGTCAGACTGGGCTGGCCTGGGTCTGTCCTCGTGTGCTGTGCATTTGGACAGATAAGTTGGTTATGCTTGAGGAATATGAAATAAGATATACTGAGTGTCAGAAATTCCAACTCCCACAAAACTAAGCACCAGTTTTGTCTGTCACACTTCAAAGAGCAAGCCTGGCCTGTCAGGCTCCAGAAATCCATGTGGATTTCAGGAGCGGAGTACATTTCCAGGATTTCTTTGTGAGTCTTCTCATTCCCATTTTGGCACTAGTGTGATGCACATTGTTTCTGATGAGCCTTTACAAGTCATCTATGAGAGAGGCTGACAATGGAAGCAAAGACTAGAGCTATAGCATGGCGTTTTGCTCTCTTCAATGTTTAAATCTACACGTGGAGTTTTGCTTCAGCTTTAAAGACGAAAATACATCAGGGCTGAACCATGCTGGGTCTTTTTTTTTTTTTTTTGGAGAGATTTTCACTGTAGGGCACGTGCGCTCGCCAGACAGACAGAGAGAGACATAGAGACAGAAAGCAGGAAATCACCCCCCAGGGGGGATGGTCACGCCGCAATCCCTTCTCCTCCATTCTCCTCTCGGGATCTTGGGCATGCACGCACATGCGCCTGGCGTGAGTTTTAAGCCACCGGGTCCAGGACATGAACCGCGGTCGACTACGTGGGAGTCCAGCGACATAGCATTACGCTAACTGCTGGTTCCCACCATGCTGAGTCTTGAGGAAGAAAGTGGACATAGGAAAACCATTAGGTAACTGGTAGCCAGGATATCCTGGATGCAGAAGCAGAGCTTGGGCCAGTTGTACTACAATCATTGAGGTGCCATTTTTGGTGACACACATATATGATCTGTCAAAGTCAAGCACATCCAGTCTCCTGTGTAATAATATAGTAAGAGAAGATAGACCTAGTTAGGATAGGACAGTTCTTGTGAATATCTATAAAGATGTTTGGGAGCACCACTGTGACTAGATATCTTATAGAAGCCCCTTTCTTTTCATACATTCAATCACATGTCACTTAGCTTGTAAAGTGAATATTCCAAAAAGAATACATTTCTCATCAGTCCAGTTGGGAATACTATACACTTTATCTTCAACACATAATAATCTGTTTCTTTGTCCCTTAAATGTCTTGCCTCTCTATTTTTGTCCTTAATGTCTTCCCTCACACTCTTCTCCTTCTCCCATCCTCTTCCCACACTTTATCTGGTATCTATAACCATTTTCTATGTTTCTATATCCTCTAGTCATTCAGTTCTGGCTTTAGAGTACAGAGAGGCCCTATTATATAAGTTCAGGAGCATGACTCAGCTTCTTGTCCTTGTTAGAAAATCATGTTTGTAGGTATGGTCCATGAGCCTGGTTGGGGACCTGAAGAGAAGGTCTCATGGGCAGTCATTGATGTCATATGCATTGCCTCCTTCTGTTGCAGGCCCAGGTACCTGAGTCCCAACAAACCCTCACCCAGAATTATGGATGAGGCCACATGGGAGTAGCAGTTTCAGAACCTGGACCAGTCTTAACTAGCTGGGCCAGGCCCATATGTCTGTAATTCTAGCTAACTGGAAAGTTGGGGCAAAGGACAACAACAGTGAAAGTCTATCAAAGGTACCTATTTATTTCTCTTGCTCTCTTCCTTGCCCTTCTTTCTCTATAACTCTTTCTCAAAAATAAATTCTCCACCAAAAAGTTATTTGAACATATAAATTAATTCAATAAGGTGTTAGAAGACAAAACTGATACATAAAAGCAGTAGTGTTTCTATACATCAATAATGGACTAACTGAAAATAAAAGTATTTTGAGACCAATTCCATTTTTAATAGCTATGAAAGAAATGAAGAAAAATAACCAGTAGTAAATTCATCAAAAGAGATCATAGATTTCTATAATAAAAACTATAAAACACTTAAGAAAGAAATTGAAGACAGAAAAAAATAGAAAGACCTCACATGTCTATGGATTGGAAGAATTAATTTTACTAAAATATAAATATTACTCAAAACAATCTATAGATTCCATGCAATTCCTATTTTAAAAAAGCTGACATTATTTACACAAATAGAAAGAACAATCATAAAATGTACATGGAATTACAAAAGATCCTGAATAGCCAAAGCAATCTAAGGCAAAATGAACAGAACTTGAGTCATCACATTATTGCATTTCAGAATATAATAGAAAGTTATAATAGCCAAGACAGTAAGGTACTGACTTTCCCCATGTAAGTCAGATTGTATGGTACCTATCTTGCTGTGCCTGATATAAGTAACTTAGCTTGATCAAATCTTCCTACAATGTATACATAGATCAAAACATAATTATGTCTAAATTAAAAATAAATTAATAAAACTGTAAATCCTGTTACATTTAACAATAATAAATTCTAACTTTATTATGCTAAGTGAAATATTCAGTTAAAAATAGTACATAGTGAGAAATACAAGGCCAGAGATGGCCTTGGGACCTCCACTGTCTCCTGACTTCCAGGTTCCCAGATCTTCCCATTCCCACCTCCCTGGTTGGCCATTAGCCCTGGAACTTACACAATAGCAGCTATGAGAAAACCAAAACCAAAGATCAACTTAGACCCTCCACTGTCTCCTAACTGTTCCAGGTACACAGACATTCCCAGTTCTTTCTCCCCTGTCCAACATTATCCCTAGAACCTTCCAGAAGCTGCCATTGAGAAAACTGAGTCCTGAGATTACCTTGGGACCTCACTGTCTCCCAACTGTTTCGGGTGCCCGACCTTCCCACTTCCACCTCCGCCATCTGCCATTAGCCCCAGAAACTGTGAAAAGGTGTCTAGTGAGAAAAAGTGAGGCTGGATATTACCTGAGACAGGCACTGTATCCCAACTGTTCTAGGTGCCTAGAAAATCCCATTTTCACCTCCCCTGTCCACCAGTAGCCCCTGAAACTAGTGCAGTAGCAGCTAGTGAGAAAATAGAGGCCAGAGATCAATTTGGAACCCTTCCCACACAATTTCCCAACTGTTCTAGGTGTCCAGACCTTCCCACATCTACCTCGCCTGTATGCCATTACCCACAGAACATGAACAGTGGCAACTAGGGAGAAAACTAAGGCTAGAGGTCACCTCTGGACCTCCACTGTCTCCTGACAGTCCAGACTTCATGGTTTTCTGAAACATGCAATGTGCAACACATGCGGTTCAATACCTACATTTTTTTTATCCTGTTGAAACCCTGCAGCTCAGCCCCAAGTGCACCTGTTCTTAAGAAACTGGGAGGCCACTGGAATATCCAGTTCCAGTGGCAATGGTGCAAGTTGCAGATGAGTTTCAGGGAGACAATGTTGCAGAGAGACCATGGTTCACCTACTTCCGCACACTCTGAACTCTCAGAATAAACTCCAAGGATTAGGAATAAATCTACAGTCCATAAGATGACCAGAAACCAGCACAGAGGCACAGGAAATATGATAAACCAAAAAAAATCTCTACCCCAAGAGAAAACAAGAACAATCCTCATCATCCACACACAGGAAAAAAAAAAAAACTTGAGCAAATGTCAGACAAACAATTCACAATATTCATAGTAAATCAAAAACTAAATAAGAAAATATGAACTCCAGAAAATGCCGAGAAAAGAGACAACTTCAGAAGATATGAAAGTCCTTCTACAATCTGAAAGAAGAAATAGAAAATATTGTGTTGAAAAATGACCCTTGTATGCCGATTTTGCTGAGAGTCTTGATCATAAAGGGATGTTGTATATTATCAAATGATTTTTCGGCATCAATCGATACGACCATATGTTTTTTTGTCTTTTTTCCTGTTGATATGGTGTATTACATTTATAGTTTTGCATATGTAGAACCAACCTCGCATTCCTGGAATAAAGCCTACCTGATCATGATGTATAATCTTTTTTATAAGTTGTTGCTAGTTTGCTAGTACCTTGTTGAGAATCTTTGCATCTATATTCATCAGAGATATGGGTTTTCCTTCCTTGTCCTGTCCTTATCTGTCTTGACAATAAGGGTGATAGAGGCTTCATAGAATGAATTAGAGAGAGATTCACCCTTCTGGATCTTTAGAAATAACTTGAGCAGAATGGCGGTTAACTCTTCTTTGAAAGTTTTATAGACCTCAGAGCTGAAGCCATCAGGGCAAGGGCTTTTCTTCACTGGTTCTTCATTGGAAGGCTATTTATTACTGATTCAATCTCCTGGCTTGTTATGGATCTATTTAGACTTTCTATATGGTCCTGGCTCAATCTTGGTAGATTATATGTGTTCAGGAATTTATCCATCTCATCCAGATTGTCTTGTTTCTTGGCATATAGTTGTTCATAGTATCCTCTAATAATGTTCTGTATTTCTATTTTGATTGTTGTTATATTTCCTGCTTCATTGCCGATTTGATTCACCTGGTTTCTTTCTCTCTTCTTCTTAATAAGTCTTGCTAGTGGCGTATTGGATTTGTATACCTTTTCAAAGAACCAGCTTTTACTATCATTTATTTTCTTTTTAAAATTTATTTATTATTTATTTACATTTTTTAAATACATTCAATTACATTATTTAGCTTACAAGGTGATCATTTCAATGTATAAACATTTCTCCCTGGTCGAGTTGAGCAAAATATAACACTACCTCTCTGTCTCAACAATGCTGTCTCCATATCCCTCCTCCAAGGTATCTCTCTTTCCCAGACCCCATTCCTCCACACATCCCACATCTGGCATTCACATCCACCTCTTGTGTTTGTACATCCTTTAGCCCATCAGTTTCAGTTATAGAGTGCGGACATTCGGTATATATTAAGTGGGGACATACAGTGTCTCTCCTTCATAGCCTGGCTTGCTTCACTCAGCAGTAAATCTTCCATATTCTTCAACTTTCTGTCAAAAGTCAGGGTTTTGTTGTTCTTAATGGCTGAATAGTATTCCATAGCGTATATATACCACAGTTTTTCAATCTATTCATCCGTGAAGGGGCATTTGGGTTGGTTCCATGTCTTAGCAATCGTGAAAAGTGCCACAATAAACATCGATGTGCAAGCACTTTTCCAATGAGAATTCTTCTGTCCTTTGGGTAGATGCCAAGAAATGGGATTGCTGGATCATATGGCAGTTCTATTTGTA
>NW_006159481.1:474749-490804 GCF_000334495.1 Tupaia belangeri chinensis | reverse complement strand
CTTCTCATAGTTTTCCTTGTGGAGGTCTTTGACTTCTTTGGTTAGATTTCTTCCTAAGTATCTTATACTTTTTGTGGCTATGGTAAATGGAATAACTTTTCTCAGTTCTATCTGTCTACCTGTTGTACATAGAAATGCTATAGATTTCTGTACATTGATTTTGTATCCTGCAACTTTATTGTATTCGTGCATTACTTCCAGAAAGATTTTCATGGAAATCATTGGGTCTTCTGTGTACACAATCATGTCATCTGCGAACAGAGAGAGTTTAACCTCTTCATTTCCTGTTTGGATGCCTTCAATCTTTTCCTCTTTTCTGATTGCTTTGGTGCGCACTTCCAGTACTATATTGAAAAGGAGTGGAGAAAGTGGACATCCTTGTCTTGTACCCGTTTTTAGTGGGAAAGCTTTCAGCTTTTCTCCATTCAGGATGATGTTTGTGATATGACCATATGGTTTTTGTCTTTTTTGTCTTTTTTGTCTTTTTTCCTGTTACTATTGTGTATTACATTTATGGTTGTGCATATGTTGAACCAACCTTGCATTCCTGGAATAAAGCTTAACTGATCATGAAGTATAATCTGCTTTATAATTTGTTGGATACTGTTTGCTAGTATCTTGTTGAGAAACTTTTCATCTATATTCATCAGAGATATTGGTCTATAGTTTTCCTTCCTTGTCCTGTCCTTATCTGTTTTGAGGATAAGGGTGATGGAGGCTTCATAGAATGAATTAGGGAGAGATTCACCCTTTTGGACCTTTAGAAATAACTTGAGCACAATGGGGGTTAACTCTTCTTTGAAAGTTTTATAGAACTCAGAGCTGAAGCCATCAGGGCCAGGGCTTTTCTTTGTTAGAAGGCTATTTATTATTGATTCAATCTCCTGGCTTGTTTTGGGCCTATTTATACTTTCCATATCCTCCTGGCTCAATCTTGGTAGATTATACGTGTCCAGGAATTTGTCCATCTCATCCAGATTGTCCTATTTCTTGGCATATAGTTGTTCATAGTATCCTCTGATGATGTTCTGTATTTCTACTATGTCTGTTGTTATATTTCCTGTTTCATTGCAGATTTGATTCTCCTGGTCCCTTTCTCTCTTCTTAATAAGTCTCGCTAGTGGTGTATTGATTTTGTTTATCTTTTCGAAGAACCTGCTTTTACTTCCATTTATTTTCTGTATAGTTCACTAATTTTCCATTTAATTTATTTCTGCTCAGATCTTTATTATTTCCTTTCTCCTGGAGTTTTTAAGATCATTTTGCTGTTGCTTCTCCAGCTCTCTGAGGCATGATGTTAAGTGATCCATTTGCCTCCTTTTCGTCTTCCTCTTATGAGCAATAATTGCTATAAACTTCCCTCTTGTGACTGCTTTAGCAGTGTCCCAAAGATTATGGAAACTCGTGTCCTCATTTTCATTAGCTTCCATGAATCTTTTGATTTCAGACTTTATTTCATCAGTAGTTGTGGAGTCATTCAGTAGTAGATTATTTAGTTTCCATATATATGAATATTTTTGAGGGTTGCTCTTGAAATTATACTCAAGTTTAATTCCATCATGGTCAGAAAGACACTTGGAATAGTTTCTATGCCTTTGAATCTGAAGAGGCTTGCTTTGTGTCCTATGATGTGGTCAATTTTCGAAAAGTTTCCATGTGGGAGTGAGAAAAAAGTGTATCTCATAATTTTGGTATGACAAGTTCTATAGATATCTGTTAAGTCCATTTTATTTATGGTATCATTCAGATCCTTTATCTCTTTATCTATTTTTTGCCTAGATGATCTGTCACGACAGGATAGTGCATTGTTGAGGTCTCCAACAATTAGTGTATTGCAGTCTATCTCCCCTTTTAGATCTAACAGTCTTTCCTTCACATATTTGGGGGCTCCTGTGTTGGGCAGATAGATATTTATAAGAGTTATATCTTCTTGATCTATTGATCCTTTTACTACTTCTTTGTCTCTTCTAACAGTTTTTGTTTTAAAGGCTATTTTGTCAGAAATTAGTATCACAACTCCAGCTCTTTTTTTGGTTCCCTTTTGCATGGAAAACCTTTTTCCAACCCTTCACTTTCAGTCTATGTATGTCTTTATTGATGAGGTGGGTTTCTTGTAGGCAACAGATAGGGGGTCTCTGTTTTTATCCATTCAGCCAGTCTGTGTCTCTTGATTAGGGAATTTAATCCCTTCACAGTCAGTTTTATTGTCGATGTAACTGGATCTGTCCCGACATTTAATGTGACCATTGTCACAGCAGCCTTTTATTCCTTTTTTTTTTTGTCTGTTTGCTCTTTAGTTTTCCTGGAACAGTACTTTCTTCAGGGTTTCTTGAAGAGTTGGTCTGGTGCTGGCAAATTCTTTCAGATCTTGTTTGCCTGAGAAGATTTTAATCTTCTTTTCCCATATGAAGGATAATCTTGCAGGATACAATAATCTTGGTTGAAATTATTTCTCTGTTAGCACTTTCAATACATCTTCCCATTCTTTCCTTGCTTGCATTGTTTCCGTTGAGAGGTCTGGAGTTAGTCTAATGGGATGACCTTTGTGTGTCACTTCTCATTTCTCTCTTGTCAGTTTTAGTGTCATGTCTTTGTCTGTGGTCTTGGATAGTCTGGCTATGATGTGCCTTGGGGAATATCATCTGGGGTTGATTCGAACTGGGGTCCTTTGTATTTCTTGGGTCTTCATGCTTGAGTGCCTCTCTAGACTTGGGAAATTCTTCTCCAAGATTTCATGGAATAGATTTTCCATGCCGTTATTAATTTCTTTATCTTCTGGGATGCCAATTATTCTGATATTTTGGTGTCTTACGGAATCTAGTATTTGTCACATATTATCCTTGTGTTCTTTTTGTTATTTTCTTTATCTTTTTGGTGGTTCTTTCTAGGTCAAAGGTTTTATCTTCTACATCAGAGATTCGATCTTCAGCATGGTCTAATCAACTTTTAATAATTTCAAGGGAGTTTTTTATTTTCTCTATTCCAGACTTTATTTCTAATAGCTCCATCTGGTTCTTTCTCAGAGTGTCCATTTCTTCTTTCATATCTTGGAATGGCTTCCTTATCTCTTGGAGTTCATTGTCTCTTTTCTGTTCCAACTCGAAGAATTTGTTCACCATAAATATTTGAATTTTTTGTCTGACATTTTGGTAACATTTTCCATTAGCATGAAAGACAGAGGGGAGTTACTCTGTCTTTTTGCTGGAGATGTATTTCCTTGTTTATTCATACCTAAGGCTCTTCTACTTCTAGCCATGAGAAGGTGTATTCACTTTGAATACCTCTTGCGGGAAGGTTACTCTGAATAGGAGTAAGTGACTTTCCCCTTTGCTGCCAATTAATGTTTGCTGAAGTCTCTCCTCTGTTGTTTTTACCAATGTGGTATCAAGAGGGGCACTCTATTGAGGTGTCTTAAAAGCAATATCTCCTTTTTTTTCAGGTGGATCAGAACAAGGGAAGATCCCAAAGAAAGTTATGTTGTTAGGGGTTTTCAGATATCTGATTATAGACCTGTCTACTCATTCTGGCAGGGTGGAAGATGAAGAGAGAGGGTATTAGGTGAGACAACACTAGAAAAAAAAACAAACAGAGAAATAAAGAAAAAGTAACAAACCACGCTCTTTGGCCTGCTGCTGCGGATAGGAGAGGTTGTGGGAGGAGGAAGAGCAGGAAATTAACAAGAGAATAAAGAAGCTTAAAATCCAAAGCAGAGAGTAATGGTGACCTACCTAGGGGCTGGGTCCTTGGTTTGAGGGTCTGCATGTGAGGTGAGTGGGCAGCAATGGATGTCCCTGCTGTAGAATCGCTGGCTGCCCTGAGGCCTGCCACTGGCTCTTTGGCCTGCTGCTGGGGACAGGAGAGAATAGGGGCTGGGATCTTGGGCTGGGAGTCTGCAGGTGAGGTGAGTGGGCAACCATGGATGTCCCTGCTCTAGAATCACTGGCTGCTGAATTAGTTAATTTTTAGCATTTCCTTGAAATAGCATTGCTTAATGATTAGTTTGCTTACAAAGAGTAGTGCATTTATAGGCCCAAAACTCAACTAGCAGCTAAAACAGAGATCTTTAGGTATGAAAAGCAGCCCCATGAGTGAAGACTTTCAGCTAAATATCTATCTGATATTCCATGAAAAATTTCAAATTTTGCCTGAAAAACTTCTTGCTTATCTCCTCAATGTAAGCTTCATTTCAAACCATCCATTGAAAAACAGTATAAAACTGCTTAAAATTAAAAAGAAAACTTGATGTAGAGCAAAACTGAACATTACAGATTCCTCAACATCTAAAGTGAAGTAATTGGAAGAAACAAATTTAAATTAGTTACTTGTTAGCATTTCCATAGAAGAGGGTTGATTTATGCTTAGTTTGCTTGGCAAGTGTAGTGCATTCTTATGCCCAAAACACAACTTACAGTTACAACAAACATGTTTAGGTATGAAAATCAGCCCCATGAGTGAAATATTTCTGAAAAAGATCTTTCTGATATTCAAAAAAAAAAGATAAACTTTTTGCTGAAAAACAACTTGCATATCACCAGAAAGTAAGCTTCTTTTCAAAACGTCCATTGAAAAAGGGTGTACAACTGCTTCCAAAACCAAACATTCATGTAGAGCAAAACTGAACATGACAGGTTGTTGAAATTCTAAAGTTAAGTAAGTGGAACAACAATTCAGTTTTAGTTACTTGTTAGCATTTCATTGTTTGAGGGTTAGTTTAGGTTTAATTTGTTTGGAAAGAGTCTTACATTCTTAAACCCAAATTCAACTTGCAGCTACAACAAAGATCTTAAGGTATGAAAAGCAGCCCCATGAGTGGAGTATTTCAGCCAAAGATCTTTCTGATATTCCAAGAAAAAGTTCACATTTTGGCTGAAAAACTGCTTGATTATCACCTGAAAGTAAGCTTCCTTACATATGGTCCATTGAAAAACAGTGAAAAACTACATCCAAAACCAAACCTTGATGTAGAGCAAAACTGAACATCACAGATTGTTCAAATTCTAATGTTACGTAAGGGGAACATACAACTTTGTGTTAGTTACATCCTAGCATTTTGTTGGAAGAGGGGTTCTTTGCTCTTAGTTTTCTTGGAAATAGTAGTGCATTCATAGGCTGAAAACTCAAATTGTAGCAAACACAAAGATCATTACTTTAAAAAAGCAGCCCCAAGAGTGGAGTCTTTCTGCTAATGATCTTTCTGATATTCCAAGAACACTTTCAAATTTTGAATGAAAAACTGTTTGCTTATGCCCTGGAAGTAAGGCTCATTTGAAAACGTTCATTGAAAAACAGTGTAAAACTGCTTCCAAAACCTAAGCTTGATGTAGAGCAAAACTAAACAGGACAGGCTGATCAACTTCTGAACTTAAGTAAGTGGAACAAAAAACTTCATGTTAGTTACTTCCTAGCATTTCGTTGGAAGAGGGTTGCTTTACGCTGAGTTTGCTAGGAAGTGCAGTGCATTCTTAGGCCCAAAACTCAACTTGCAGCTACAACAAAATTTTAAGGTATAAAAAGCAGCCCTGTGAATGGGGTCTCTCTGCCAAAGGTCTTTCTGATATTCCAAGAGAAAGTTGAGATTTTGGCTGAAAATATACTTGCGAATCTCCCAAAAGGAAGCTTCCTTTCAAATGATCCATTGAAAAACAGTGTAAAACTGCTTTCAAAACCAAACCTTAATGTAGAGCAAAACTGAACATCACAGCTTGTTCAAATTTTAATGTTAAGTAAGTGGGACAACCAACTTTGTGTTAGTTATGTCCTAGCATTTCATTGCAATTGGGTTTATTTAAGCTTAGTTTGCTTGGAAAGAGCAGTGCATTCTTAGGCCCAAAACTCAACTTGCAGTTGCAACAAGGATACATAGGAATGAAAAGCAACCCCATGAGTGGAGTCTTTCTGCTAAAGATCTTTCGTATATCCAAGAATAATTTGAGATTTTGGCTAAAGAACTACTTGTTTATCTCCTGAAAGTATGCTTCCTTTCAAATGATCCATTAAAAACAGTGTACAACTGGTTTGAAAACCAAACCTTGATGTAGAGCAAAACAGAACATGACAAGTTGTTCAACTTCTAAACTAAAGTAAGTGGAACAAAAAGGTTTGTGTTACTTATTGTTAGCATTTCATAGGAAAAGGGTTGATTAACACTTAGTATGCTAGGAAAGAGTACTGCATTCTTAGGCCCAAAAACTCAACTGGTACCTACAACAAAGATCTTTAGGTATGAAAAGCAGCCCCATGATTGAAGTCTTTCTGCCAAAGATCTTTCTGATATTCCAAGAAAAAGTTGAAATTTGGCGTGAAAAACTATTTGCTTATCTCCTAAAACTATTCTTCATTTCAAAACATCCATTGAAAAACAGAGTATAACTGCTTCCACAACCAAACCTGGATGTACAGCAAAACAGAACATCACAAGTTCAATATCTAAAGTTAAGTTAGTGCAACAAACAACTTTGTTTTAGTTACTTGTTAGCATTTGTTGGAAGAGGATTGTTTTATGCTTAGTTTGCCTGGAAAGAGTAGTGCGTTCTTACGCCCAAAACTCAACTTACAGCATCAACAAAGATCTTTAGGTATGAAAAGCAGCACAAGGAATCGAGTCGTTATGCCAAAGACCTTTCAGATATTCCAAAAAAATTTTAGATTTTGCCTGAAAAACTAATTGCTTATCTCCTGAACATATGCTTCATTTCAAAACATCCATTGAAATATAGTATGAAAACGGTTTCTAAAACCAAAACTTGATGGAGACTAAAACTGGACATCACATTTTGTTCAACTTCTAAACAAAAGGAAGTGGAACAAAAATCTTTGCGTTAGCTACTTCCAGCATTTCTTTGGAAGAGTGTTGCTTTAAGTATATTTTGATTGCAAAGTGCAGTGAATTCTAAGGGAAAAATTCAACTTGGAGCTACAACAAATATCTTTAGGTATAAAAAGCAGCCCCATGAGTGGAGTCTTTCTGCCAAAGATCTTTTGGATATTCCTAGAAAGCTTTGAAAGTTTACCTCAAAACTGTTTGCTTATCCACTGACAGTAAGGTTTATTTGAAAACGTTCATTGAAAAAGAGTATAAAACTGCTTCCAAAACCTAACCTTGATGTAGACCAAAACTGAACATGACAGGTTGTTCAACTTCTAAACTTAAGTAACTGGAACATTCAAATTTGTTTTAGTTACTTCCTAGCATTTCGTTGGAAGAGGGTTGCTTTATGCTGAGATTGCTAGGAAAGTGCACTGAATTCTTAGGCCCCAAACTTAACTTGCAGCTACAAAAAAGACCTTTAGGTATGAAAATCAGCACCATGAGTTGAGTCATTCTGAAAAAATATCTTTCTGATAATCTTAGAAAAATTTCAGATTTTCCCTGAAAAACTAATTGCTTATCTTCTGAAAATAAGCCTCATTTCAAAATGTCCATTGAAAAACAGTATAAAATGGTTGCAGAAACCAAACTTTGATGGAAAGTAAAACTGGACATCACATTTTGTTCAACTTCTAAACGTAAGGAAGTGGAACAAAAATCTTTACGTTAGCTACTTCCTAGCATTTCTTTGGAAGAGTGTTGCTTTATGCTTAGTTTGCTTGCAAAGTGCAGTGAATTTGAAGGGAAAAATTCTACTTGCAGCTACAACAAAGATGTTTAGGTATAAAAAGCAGCCCCATGAGTGGAGTCCTTCTGCTAAAGATGTTTTTTATATTCCTAGAAAACTTTCAAAGTTTACCTTAAAAATTATTTGCTTATCAACTGAAAGTAAGGTGCATTTGAAAACGTTCATTGAAAAACACTGTAAAACTGCTTCCAAAATCTAACCTTGATGTAGAGCAAAACTGAACGTGACAGGTTGTTCAACTTCTAAACTTAAGTAAGTGGAACATTCAAATTTGTGTTAGTTACTTCCTAGCATTTTGTTGGAAGAGGGTGGCTTTAGGCTGAGTTTACTAACAAAGTGCAGTGCATTTTTAGGCCAAAAACTCAACTTACAGATACAGAAAAGATCTTTAGGTATGAAAAGCAGCACCATGAGTCGAGTCGTTCTGCCAAAGATCTTTCAGATATTCCAAGAAATATTTTAGATTTTGCCTGAAAAACTAATTGCTTATCTCCTGAACATGAGATTCATTTCAAAATGTCCACTGAAAAACAGTAAAAAAAGGTTTCAAAAATCAAACATTGGGAACCAGCAGTTAGCATAATGGCTATGTTGCTGGACTCCCACGGACTCCCAACGTAGTCGACTGCGGTTCGTGTCCTGGACCCGGTGGCTTAAAACTCACGCCGGACATGTGTGCGTGCGTGCCCAAGATCCTGAGAGGAGAATGGAGGAGAAGGGATTGCGATGTGACCATCCCCACTGGGGGGGGTGATTTCTCGCTTTCTGTCTCTATGTCTCTGTCTGTCTGGCGAGCGCACGTGCCCTACAGTGAAAATCTCTCCAAAAAAAAAAAAAAAAACCAAACATTGATGGAGAGCAAAACTGAACGTGACAGGTTGTTCAACTTCTAAATGTAAGGAAGTGGAACAAAAATCTTTGCATTAGCTACTTCATAGCATTTATTTGGAAGAGTGTTGCTTAATGCTTAGATTGCTTGCAACATGCAGTGAATTCCAATGGAAAAATTCAACTTGCAGCCACAGCACAGAACTTAAGGTAAATAAAGCATCCCCTTGAGTGGAGACTTTCTGCACAGATCTTTCTGGTATTCCAACAAAAATTTGAAATTTGGCCTGAAAAACTAGTTGCTTATCTCCTGAAACTATGCTTCATTTCAAAACATCCATTGAAAAATGGTGTACAACTGCCTCCACAACAAAACTTGGATATAGAGCAAAACTGAACATCACATGCTGTTCAACATCTATAGTTAAGTAAGTGGAAAAAACAGCTTTGTTTTAGTTACTAGTTAGCATTTGTTGGAAGAGGGATGTTTTATGCTTAGTTTAACTGGAAAGACTAGTGTGTTCTTACACCCAAAACTCAACTTGAAGGTACAACAAAGATCTTTAGGTATGAAAAGCAGCACCATGAATTGAGTCATTCTGCCAAAGATC
The DNA here is from genome assembly GCF_000334495.1 of Tupaia belangeri chinensis. Classification (NCBI taxonomy): domain Eukaryota; kingdom Metazoa; phylum Chordata; class Mammalia; order Scandentia; family Tupaiidae; genus Tupaia; species Tupaia belangeri. The sequence goes on along the minus strand of NW_006159481.1, from coordinate 481,749 downwards.
TTTCTGACATTCCAAGAAAAATTTCACATTTTGTCTGAAAAACTAATTGCTTACCTCCTGAAAGTAAGCTTCCTTTCAAAATGTCCATTGAAAAACAGTATAAAATGGTTTCTAAAACCAAACCTTGATGGAAAGCAAAACTGGACATCACAGGTTGTTCAACATCTAAACGTAAGGAAGTGGAACAAAAAACTTTATGTTAGCTACTTCCTAGCATTTCTTTGGAAGAGTGTTGCTTCATGCTAAGTTTGCTTGCAATGTGCAGTGAATTCCAAGGGAAAAATTCAACTTACAGTCACAGCAAAGATCTTTAGGTATAAAAAGCAGCCCCTTGAATGGAGTCTTTCTGCAAAAGATCTTTCTGATATTCCAAGAAAACTTTGAAAGCTTACCTGAAAAACTATTTGCGTATCCACTAAAAGTAAGGTTCATTTGAAAACAGTCATTGAAAAACCGAGTAAAACTGCTTCAAAAACCTAACCTTGATGTAGAGCAAAACTGAGCGTGACAGGTTGTTCAAATTCTAAACTTAAGTAAGTGGAATAGTCAAATTTGTGTTAGTTACTTCCTAGCATTTTGATGGAAGAGTGTTACTTTCGGCTGAGTTTGCTAGAAAAGTGCAGTTCATTTTAAGGCCCCAAATTCAACTTGCAGCTACAACAAAGTTCTTTAGGTCTGAAAAGCAGCACCATGATTCAAGTCGTTCTGCCAAAGATCTTTCTGTTATTCCAAGAAAAATTTCAGATTTTGCCTGGAAAACTAATTGCTTATCTTCTGAAACTATGCTTCATTTGAAAATATCCATTGAAAAACAGTGTACAACTGCCTCCACAACAAAACTTGGATATAGAGCAAAACTGAACATCACGTGCTGTTCAACATCTATAGTTAAGTAAGTGGAAAAAACAGCTTTGTTTTAGTTACTAGTTAACATTTTTTGGAAGAGGGTTGCTTTATGCTTAGTTTACCTGGAAAGACTAGTGCGTTCTTACGCCCAAAACTCAACTTGAAGGTACAACAAAGATCTTTAGGTATGAAAAGCAGCACCATGAGTCGAGTCGTTCTACCAAAGATCTTCCTGATATTCCAAGAAAAATTCCAGATTTTCCCTGAAAGACTAATTGCTTATCTCCTGAAAGTAAGCTTCCTTTCAAAACATCCATTGAAATACAGTATAAAACGGTTTCTAAACCCAAACATTGATGGAGAGCAAAACTGGACATCACTGGTTGGTCAACTTCAAAACATGAAAGTGGAACAAAAAACTTTGCATTAGCTACTTCCTAGCATTTCTTTGGAAGAATATTGCTTTATGCTTAGTTTGCTTGCAATGTGCAGTGAATTCCAAAGGAAAAATTCAACTTGCAGCCACTGCAAATATCTTTAGGTATCAAAAGCAGCCCCTAGAGTGGAGTCTTTCTGCCAAAGGTCTTTCTGATATTCCAAGAAAATTTTGAAAGTTTGCCTGAAAAACCATTTGCTTATCCACTGAAAGTAAGGTTCATTGAAAAACAGTGTAAAACTGCTTCCAAAACCTAACCTTGATGTAGAGCAAAACAGAACATGACAGGTTGTTCAACTTATAAATTTAAGGAACTGGAACTAACAAATTTGTGTTAGTTATCCAGATTTTCCCTGAAAGACTAATTGCTTATCTCCTGAAAGTAAGCTTCCTTTCAAAACATCCATTGAAATACAGTATAAAACGGTTTCTAAACCCAAACATTGATGGAGAGCAAAACTGGACATCACTGGTTGGTCAACTTCAAAACATGAAAGTGGAACAAAAAACTTTGCATTAGCTACTTCCTAGCATTTCTTTGGAAGAATATTGCTTTATGCTTAGTTTGCTTGCAATGTGCAGTGAATTCCAAAGGAAAAATTCAACTTGCAGCCACTGCAAATATCTTTAGGTATCAAAAGCAGCCCCTAGAGTGGAGTCTTTCTGCCAAAGGTCTTTCTGATATTCCAAGAAAATTTTGAAAGTTTGCCTGAAAAACCATTTGCTTATCCACTGAAAGTAAGGTTCATTGAAAAACAGTGTAAAACTGCTTCCAAAACCTAACCTTGATGTAGAGCAAAACAGAACATGACAGGTTGTTCAACTTATAAATTTAAGGAACTGGAACTAACAAATTTGTGTTAGTTACTTCCTAGCATTTCGTTGGAAGAGGGTTGCTTTACGCTGAGTTTGCTAGGAAAGTGCAGTTCATTCTTGGGCCCAAAACTCAACTTGCAGCTACAACAAAGATCTTAACGTATAAAAAGCAGCCCCATGACTGAGGTCTCTCTGCCAAAGATCTTTCTGATATTCCAAGAGTAAGTTCATATTTTGACTGAAAACTTATGAATCTCTGGAAAAGAAGCTTTCTTTCAAATGATCCATTGAAAAACAATGTAAAACTGCTTTCAAAACCAAGCCATGATGTAGAGCAAAACTGAACATCACAGCTTTTTCAAATTTTTATGTTAAGAAATTGGATCAACCAACTTTGTGTTAGTTACATCCTAGCATTTTATGACAATTGGGTTGATTTAATCTTAGTTTGCTTGGAAAGAGTAGTGCATTCTTAGGCCCAAAAAACAACTTGAAGCAATAACAAAGATCTATAGGAATGAAAAGCAGCCCCATGAGTGGTGTCTTTGCACTAAAGATCTTTCTGATATCCAAGAATAATTTGAGATTATGGCTATAGAACTTCTTGTTTATCTCCTGAAATTATGCTTCCTTTCAAATAGTCCATTAAAAAACAGTGTAAAACTGCTTTCAAAACCAGACCTTGATGTAGAGCAAAACTGAACATGACAAGTTGTTCAATTTCTAAACTAATGTAAGTGGAACAAAAAACTTTGTGTTAGTTACTTGGTAGTGTTTCCTTGGAAGAGGGTTTATAAACGCTTAGTTTGCTTGGAGTGAGTACTGCATTCTTCGACCCAAAACTCAACTGGCAGCTACAACATTTTTATGTATGAAAACAGCCCCACGAGTGGAGTCTTTCTGCAAAGATCTTTCTGATATTCCAGGAAAAAGTTGAAATTTGGCCTGAAAAACTACTTGCTTATCTCCTGAAACTATGCTTCATTTCAAAACATCAATTGAAAAACAGTTTACACCTGCCTCCTTAACCAAACCAAGATGTACAGCAAAACTGAGCATCACATGTTGTTCAAAATCTTAAGTTAAGTTAGTGGAACAAACAACTTTTTAGTTACTTGTTAGCATTTGTTGGAAGAGGGTTACTTAATGCTTAGTTTGCTGGAAAGAGTAGTGTGTTCTTATGCCCAAAATTCAACTGGAAGCTACAACAAACATCTTTAGGTGTGATAATCAGCACCATGAATCGAGACAGTGTAAAACTGCTTCCAAAACCTAAGCTTGATGTAGAGCAAAGCTGAACATCACAGGTTGTTCAACTTCTAAACTTAAGTAAGTGGAACAAAAAACTTCGTATTAGTTACTTCCTAGCATTTATTTGGAAGAGGGTGGCTTTACGCTGAGTTTGCTAGGAAGTGCAGTGCATTACTAGGCCCAAAACTCAACTTGCAGCTACAACAAAGATCTTAAGGTATAAAAAGCAGCCCCATGACAGGGGTCTCTCTGCCAAAGATCTTTCTGAACTTCCAAGAGGAAGTTCAGATTTTGACTGAAAACTTACTTGCGAATCTCCCAAAAGGAAGCTTCTTTTCAAATGATCCATTGAAAAACAGAGTGAAACTGCTTTCAAAATCAAGCCTTGATGTAGAGCAAAACTGAACATCACAGCTTGTTCAAATTTTTTTTTTTTTGGAGAGGTTTTCGCTATAGGGCACGTGCGCTCACCAGACAGACAGAGACATAGAGACAGAAAGCGAGAAATCACCCCCCAGGGGGGATGGTCACGCCGCAATCCCTTCTCCTCCATTCTCCTCTCGGGATCTTGGGCACGCACGCACATGTGCCCGGTGCGAGCTTTAAGCCACCGGGTCCGAGACGCGAACCACGGTTGACTACATGGGAGTCCAGCGACATAGCCATTATGCTAACTGCTGATTCCCACAGCTTGTTCAAATTTTAATGTTAAATAAGTGGAACAACCAACTTTGTGTTAGTTACATCCTACCATTTTGTGGCAATTGGGTTGATTTAATCTTAGTTTGCTTGGAAAGAGTAGTGCATTCATAGGCCCAAAACCCGACTTGCAGCTCCAACAAAGATCTATAGGAATGAAAAGCAGCCCCATGAGTGATGCCTTTCCCCTAAAGATCTTTGTGATAGTCTAAGAAAAAGTTCAGAATTTTGCTGAAAAACGACTTGCTTATATCCTGAAAATAAGCTTCCTTTTAATTGGTCCATTGAAAAAACAGTGTTAATCTGCTCCATAACCAAACAGTGATATAGGGCAAAACCGAACATCACAGATTGTTCAATTTCCAAAGTTAAATAAGTGGAACAAACAATGTTGTGTTTGTTAGTTTTTTGCACTTTATAGCAATTGGGTGGATTTATGCTTCATTTGCTTGGAAAGAGTCATCCATTCTTAGGCCAAAACTATACTTGCAGCTACAACAAAGATCTTAATGTATGAAAACCAGCCCCAATGAGTGGAGTCTTTCTGCTGACAATCTTTCTGAAATTCCAAAAAGAAGAGCAAATTTTGCCTGAAAAACTACTTGCTAATCTCCTGAGAGTAACCTTCATTTCAAATCTTCCATTGAAAAACAGTGTAAATCTGCTCCCAAAATGAAATTTCCAAGAAAAAGTTCAGAATTTTGCAGAAAAACTACTAGATTATCTCCTGAATGTAAGATTACTTTCAAATGATCCATTGAAAAACAGTGTAAAGCTGCTTCCAAACCCAAACCTTGAGGTAGACCAAAACTGAACATCACAGGTTGTTCTACTTCTAAAGTCAAATAAGTGGAACAAACAACTTTGTGTTAGTTACTTTTTAGCAACTCATTGCAAGAGGGTGGATTTACAGTTAGTTTGCTTTTTAAGAGAAGTCCAATCTTAGAACTAAGTCTCAACTTGCAGCTACAACAAAGATCATTTAGGTATGAAAAGCAGCACCGTGAGTATAGTCTTTCTTTCAAAGATCTTTCTAATAATCCAAAAAGAAATTCAGAATTTTGCTGAATAGCTGTTTGCATATCTCCAGAAAGAAAGCTTCCTTTCCAATTATCCATTGAAAAAAAGTGTAAATCTGCTTACAAAACCAAACATTGATGTAGAGGAAAACTGAACATCACAGGTTGTTCAACATCTAAAGTTAAATAAGTGGATAAAAAACCTTTGTGTTTGTTACGTCCTAGCATTTCGTTGGAAGAGGGTTGCTTTACACTTAATTTGCTTGGAAAATGTAGTGCATTCTTTGGCCCAAAACTTAACTTGCAGTTACAAGAAAGATCTTTAGGTCTGAAACGCTGCCCCAGGAGTTGAGTCTTTCTGCTAAAGATCTTTCTGATATTCCAAGTAAAAGTTCATGTTTTGACTGAAAACTATTTGCTTATCTCCCGAAAGTAAGCTTCATTTTAAAACATCCTTCGAAAAACAGTTTTAAATTGCATCCAAAACCAAATGTTGATGTACAGCAAAACTGATCATCACAGGTTGTTCAACTTCTCTAGCTAAGAAAGTGGATAAAAAAGCTTTGTGTTTGTTACTTCCTAGCATTTCATTGCAATAGTTTTGATCTACGCTTAATTTTCTTTCAGAGAGTAGTGCATTTTTAGACCCGAAACTGAACTTGCAGCTACAGCAAAAATCTTTAGGTATAAAAAGCAGCCTTAGGAGTGGAGTCTTTCTGCCAAAGATCTTTCTGATAGTCCAAGAAAAATACTTTCAAATGATCCATTGAAAAACAGTGTAAAGCTGCTTCCAAACCCAAACCTTGAGGTAGACCAAAACTGAACATCACAGGTTGTTCTACTTCTAAAGTCAAATAAGTGGAACAAACAACTTTGTGTTAGTTACTTTTTAGCAACTCATTGCAAGAGGGTGGATTTACAGTTAGTTTGCTTTTTAAGAGAAGTCCAATCTTAGAACTAAGTCTCAACTTGCAGCTACAACAAAGATCATTTAGGTATGAAAAGCAGCACCGTGAGTATAGTCTTTCTTTCAAAGATCTTTCTAATAATCCAAAAAGAAATTCAGAATTTTGCTGAATAGCTGTTTGCATATCTCCAGAAAGAAAGCTTCCTTTCCAATTATCCATTGAAAAAAAGTGTAAATCTGCTTACAAAACCAAACATTGATGTAGAGGAAAACTGAACATCACAGGTTGTTCAACATCTAAAGTTAAATAAGTGGATAAAAAACCTTTGTGTTTGTTACGTCCTAGCATTTCGTTGGAAGAGGGTTGCTTTACACTTAATTTGCTTGGAAAATGTAGTGCATTCTTTGGCCCAAAACTTAACTTGCAGTTACAAGAAAGATCTTTAGGTCTGAAACGCTGCCCCAGGAGTTGAGTCTTTCTGCTAAAGATCTTTCTGATATTCCAAGTAAAAGTTCATGTTTTGACTGAAAACTATTTGCTTATCTCCCGAAAGTAAGCTTCATTTTAAAACATCCTTCGAAAAACAGTTTTAAATTGCATCCAAAACCAAATGTTGATGTACAGCAAAACTGATCATCACAGGTTGTTCAACTTCTCTAGCTAAGAAAGTGGATAAAAAAGCTTTGTGTTTGTTACTTCCTAGCATTTCATTGCAATAGTTTTGATCTACGCTTAATTTTCTTTCAGAGAGTAGTGCATTTTTAGACCCGAAACTGAACTTGCAGCTACAGCAAAAATCTTTAGGTATGAAAAGCAGCCTTAGGAGTGGAGTCTTTCTGCCAAAGATCTTTCTGATAGTCCAAGAAAAATTCAATTTTTTTTTATAATTGTGCCTAAATTTTAGTAAAGAACACTTGTAATCTGTATCTGAGGCATTGAACAGCATGTGGTAAAACTCTTACAAACTTAACTTTGATAATTATTATCTCTTCAGGTTATTTATAAACTATATACAGAGGCAAGAG
>NW_006159481.1:467182-474186 GCF_000334495.1 Tupaia belangeri chinensis | reverse complement strand
TTTCTTGTTTTCCCATATTTCTCGTGATCCGGCGGTGATTTCTTGTCATCTGATGAATGTTGTGTTTCTTTCAAATTCTTGAAGTGCAGCCTTAATGTTCAGGAGCAAGCAGACAGAGGTGATCCAGAATCTCTTTGCTGTTCTATTGTGCTTGCTGGTGCAGGAGATTCAGTAGATAGTGGGGAATATTTTAACGCTATTAGTATTTGAATGTTTAGCTACAGTGCTCTTAGATCTGTCTAAAAACACATTGAAAGGATATTGGAGGGTGCAGAGACAAGAAAAAAGGAAACGAGACAGAGAAAAACAACAAAAAGAGAAAAAAGGACAAAAAAATTTTAAAACTTAAAAATTTGTAATTACGGTTCTTTTTTTTTAAAAAAAATCACAAAATAGAAAAATCTAGTTCACTGTAGCCATGTGGAACCTTGCCTTCTGCCGCTAGCTCGTTTGTTGGCGGCTGAATTATTAGTAGAAAATCTTCATTCCGTGAAAAATCTAGTTCACTGTAGCCATGTGGAACCTTGCCTTCTGCCGCTAGCTCGTTTGTTGGCGGCTGAATTATTAGTAGAAAATCTTCATTCCGTGAAAAATCTAGTTCACTGTAGCCATGTGGAACCTTGCCTTCTGCCGCTAGCTCGTTTGTTGGCGGCTGAATTATTAGTAGAAAATCTTCATTCCGTGAAAAATCTAGTTCACTGTAGCCATGTGGAACCTTGTCTTCTGCCGCTAGCTCAAATGTTGGAGACTGAATTATTAGTAGAAAATATTCATCCCCTTAAAAATCTAGTTCACTGTAGCCATGTGGAACCTTGTCTTCTGCCGCTAGCTCGTTTGTTGGAGGCTGAATTATTAGTAGAAAATCTACATTCCCTTAAAAATCTAGTTCACTGCAGCCATGTGGAACCTTGTCTTCTGCCGCTAGCTCGTTTGTTGGAGGCTGAATTATTAGTAGAAAATCTTCATTCCCTTAAAAATCTAGTTCACTGTAGCCATGTGGAACCTTGTCTTCTGCTTGGATGGGAGGAGCAGAGCAAAAATTCAAAATTTTGATGAACAATTACTTGCTTATCTCCTTAAAGTAAGCTTACTTTTTAATGACCTGAAGAAAAAGAGTAAAAATCTGCTTCAAAACCAAACATTGATGTAGAGCAAATCTGAACATCACAGGTTGTTCAACTTCTAAATTTAAATCAGTGTAACAAACAACTTTGTGTTAGTTAATTGTTAGCATTTCTTTGGAAGAATTTGGCTTTATACCTAGTTTGCTTATAAATGGTAGTGCATTCGTAGGCCAGAACTCAACTTGCAGCTACAACAAAGATCTTAAGATATTAAAAGCAGCCACATGAGTGGAGTTTTTCTGCCAAAGATCTTTCTGATAGTCCAAGAAGAAATTCAGAATTTTGCTGAAAAACTATTCCTTATCTTCAGAAAGAAATCTTTCTTTCAAATGGTCCACTGAAACAAAGTGTAAATCTTCTTACAAAAACAAACATTGATGCAGAGTAAAATTGAACATCACAGGTTGTTCAACTTATAAAGTTAAATAAGTGGAACAAAAAAAATTTGTGTTAGTTACTTTTTAGCAATTTATTGCAAGAGGGTTGATTTACACTTAGTTTGCTTGGAAACAGAAGTCCAATCTTAGAAAACAAAACTCAACTTGCAGCTACAACAAAGATCTTTTAGGTATGAAAGCAGCACAGTGAGTGGAGTCTTTCTGCCAAAGATCTTTCTGATTGTCCAAGAAGATATTCTGAATTTTGTTGAAATATTACTTGCTTATCTGCTGAAAGTAAGCTTCCTTTCAAATGGCCCAAAGAAAAAGAGTAATAATCTGTTTCAAAACCAAACATTGATGCAGAGCAAATCTGAACATCACAAGTTGTTCAACTTCTAAATTTAAATCAGTGGAACAAACAACTTTGTGTTAGTTAGTTGTAACCATTTTGTTGGAAGAGTTTGGCTTTATGCTTAGTTTGCTTATAAAGAGTAGTGCATTCTTAGAACCAAACCTCAATTTGAAGCTTCAGCAAAGATCTTTAGGTATAAAAAGCACCCCTTGAGTGGAGTATTTCTGTCCAATACCTTTCAAATTGTCCAAGAAAAAGTTCAGAATTTTGCGGAAAATCTACTAGATTATCTCCTGAATGTAAGATTACTTTAAAATGATCCATTGACAAACAGTTTAAAACTGCTTCCAAAACCATACCTTGATGTAAAGCAAAACTGAACAACACAGATTGTTCAACTTCTAAAATTAAGTAAGTGGATTAAAAAACTTAGTGTTAGTTACTTCCCAGCATATCGTTGGAAGAGGGCTGCATTACACTTAGTTTGTTTGCAAAGAGTAGTTCATCCTTAGGACCAAAACTCAACTTCATACTACAACAAACATCTTTAGGTATGAAAAGCAGTCCGATGAGTGGAGTCTTTGTGCCAAAGTTCTTTCTGATAGTCCAAAAAAAAGTTCAGAATTTTACTGAAAAATGATTTCTTATATCCTGAAAATAAGCTTCTTTCAAATGGACCATTGAAAAACAGTGTAAATCTGCCTCATTATCAAACAGTGAGATAGAGCAAAACTGAACATCACAGATTGTTCAAATTCCAAAGTTAAATAAGTGGAACAAACAACTTTGTGTTTGTTACTTCCTAGCATTTCGTTGCAATTGGCTTGATTTATGCTTCATTTGCTTGGAAGGAGTCGTGCATTCTTAGGCCTAAACTCAACGTGCAGCTACAACAAAGATCTTAAGGTATGAAAAGCAGCCACATGGTGGAGTCTTTCGGCCAAAGATCTTTCAGATATTCCAAGAAGAAGAGCAAATTTTGCCTGAAAAACTATTTGCTCATCTCCTGAGTGTAATCTTCATTTCAAAACTTCCATTGAAAAACAGTGTAAAACTGCTTCCAAAACCAAACCTTGAGGTAGATCAAAACTGAACATCACAGGTTGTTCAACAACTAAAGTTAAATAAGAGAAAAAACAACTTTGTGTTAGTTACTTTTTAGCAATTCATAGGAGGAGGGTTGATTTACACTTAGTTAGCATGGATAGAGAAGTCCAATCTTAGAACCAAAACTCAACTTGTAGCTACAACAAAGATTGTTAGGTAGAAAAATCAGATCCATGAGTGGGGTCACTCTGCCAAAGGTCTTTTTGATACTGCAAGAAAAAATACACATATTGGCTGAAAAACAAAATGCTTATCTCAAGGAAGTAAGCTTCCTTTCAAAACATCCATTGAAATACAGTATAGAACTGATTCAAAACTAAGATTGAAGTAGAACAACAGTGGAACTCACAGACTGTTCAACTTCCAAACTTAAGGAAGTGGAACAAAAAAGTTTGTGTTAGTTTTTTCTGAACATGTCGTTGGAAGAGGGTTTCTTTACTCTTAGTTTGCTTTGAAAGAGTAGTGCATTCTCAGGCCCAAACTCAACATGCATCTACAACAAACATCTTTAGGTATGTAAATCAGCTCCATGAGTGGAGTCGCCCTGCCAAAGGTCTTTCTGATATTACAAGAAAAAGTACACTTTTTGGCAGAAAAACTACATGCATATCTCTCAAAAGCAAACTTCCTTTCAAAATGTCCATTGAAATACAGTGTAAAACTTCTTCCAAAACTAAGAGTTGAAATAGAGCAAAACTGAAACTCACAAGTTGTGCAACTTCCAAAGTTAAGGAAGTGGAACAAACTAGTTTGTGTTAGTTCTTTCTTAACATTTCGTTGGAAGAGGGTTTCCTAAGTCTTAGTTTCATTTGACAGTGTAGTGAATTCTTAGGCCAAAAACACAACTTGAAGCTACCACAACGATCTTTAGGTATGAAAATCAGCTCCATGACTGGAGTCACTGTCCCAAGGATCTTTCTAACACTCCAAGAAAAAGTACACATTTTGGTGGAAAAACTAAATGCTTGTCTCGTGAAAGTACACTTCCTTTCAAAACGTCCTTTGAAATACAGTATAAAACTGCTTCAAAAACTAAGAGTTGAAGTAGAGCAACACTTGAAAATCACAAGTTGTTCAACCTCAAAAATTAAGGAAGTGGAAGAAACAATTTTGTGTTACTTCTTTCTTAACAGTTCGTTTGAAGAGGGTTTCTTTACTCTTAGTTAGATTTGAAAGTGTAGTGCATTCTTATGACCAAAACTCAACTTGCATCGACCACAAAGATCTTTAGGTATGAAAATCAGCTCCATGAGTGGAGGCACTCTGCGAACGATCTTACTGATACTCCAGGAAAAAGAACACATTGTGGCTGAAAACCTACATGCTTATCTTGTGAAAGAAAGCTTTCTTTCAAAACGACCATTGAAATACAGTGTAGAACTGATCCAAAACTAAGAGTTGAAATAGAGCCACATTGAAACTCACAGTTTGTATGAAAATCAGCTCCATGAGTGGAGTCACTCTGCCAGAGTTCTTTCTGGTACTTCAAGAAAAAGTACAGATTTTTGCTGAGAAACTACATGCTTATCTCTCGAAAGTAAACTTCCTTTCAAAATGTCCATTGAAATACACTGTAAAATTGCTTCCAAAACTAAGAGTTGAAGTAGAGAAACACTAAACCTCAAAAGTTGTTCAACTTCCAATGTTACAAAAATGGAACAAACAAGGTTGTGTTAGTTGTTTCTTAACATTTCGTTGGAAAAGTATTTCTTTAGTCTTAGTTTACTTAGAAAGTGTAGTGCATTCTTAGGCCCAAAACTCAACTTGCTGCTACCACAGAGACCTTGAAGTATTAAAAACAGCTCCATGAGTGGAGTCGCTCTGTCAAAGATCTTTCTGATACTCCAAGAAAAATTACATACTTAGGCTGATACACAACATGCTTATTTGGTGAATATAAGATTCTTTTCAAACGTCCATTGAAATACAGTGTAAAAATGTTTCAAAAAAAAAGTTGAAGTAAAACAACACTGAAACTCACAAGTTGTGCAACTTCCAAAGATAAGTAAGTGGGACAAACAAGTTTGTGTTAGTTCTTTCTTAACATTTCATTGGAAGAGGGTTTCTTAAGTCTTAGTTTGATTTGACAGTGTCGTGCATTCTTATGACCAAAACTCAACTTTCAGCGACCACAACGATCTTTAGATATGAAAATCAGCTCCATGAGTGGAGTCACTCTGCCAAAGTTCTTTCTGATACTCCAAGAAAAAGTACACATTTTGGCTGAAAAACTACATGCTTGTCTGACGAAATAAGCTTCCTTTCAAAACGTCCATTGAAATACAGTGTAAAACTGCTTCTGAAACTAAGAGCTGAAGTACAGCAGCACTGAACCTCACAAGCTGTTCAACATCCAAATTAAGGAAGTGGAACAAAAAAGTTTGTGTTACTTCTTTCTTAACATTGTGTTAGAAGAGTTTTTCCTTAGTTTTAGATTGCTTTGGAACTGTAGTGCATTCTTAGGACCAAAACTAAACCTGCAGCTACCACAAACATCTTTATGTATTTAAATCAGCTCTATGAGTGGAGTCTCTCTGTCAACGATTTTTCTGATATTCCAAGAAAAAGTACACAGATTGGCTGAAAAACATGCTTATATTGCAAAAGTATGACTCCTTTGTAAATGTCCGTTGAAATACAGTGTAAAACTACTCCCAAAACTAAGAGTTGAAGTAGAGCAACACTTGAAAATCACAAATTGTTCAACTTCCAAAGTTAAGGAATTGGAAGACAAAAGTTTGTGTTACTTCTTTCTTAACAGTTCGTTGGAAGAGGTTTTCTTTACTATTAGTTAGATTTGAAAGTGTAGTGCATTCTTAGGACCAAAACTGAATTTGCAGAGACCACATATATCTATAGGTATGAAAATTAGCTCCACTAGTAGAGTTACTCTACCAAAGAACTTTCTGATACTCCAAGAAAAATACACATATTGGCTGAAAACCTACATTTTTCACTCACAAATCTAAGTTTCCTTTCAAAACGTCCATTGAAATACAGTGTAGAACTGGTCCAAAACTAAGAGTTGAAGTGGAGCAACACTGGAACTCACAGTTTGTTCCACTTCCTTAACCTTGGAAGTGGAACAAACAAGTTTGTGTTATATTTATCTTAATATTTCCTTGGAAGAGGGTTTCTTTAGTCTTAGTTTGCATTGAAAATGTAGTACATTCTTAGGCCCAAAACTCAACTTGCAGCTACCAAAAACATCTTTATGTATGCAAATCAGCTCTATGAGTGGAGTCCCTCGGTCAAAGATCTTTCTGATACTCCAAGAAAAAGTACACATATTGGCTGAAAAACAACATGGTATCTCGGAAAAGTACACTTTCTTTCAAAACGTCTGTTGAGATAGAGTATAAAACTGATCCAAAACTAAGAGTTTAAGTAGAGCAACATTGAACCTCAAAAGTTGTTCAACTTCAAAAGTAAAGGAAGTGGAATAAACAAGTTTGTGTTAGTTATTTCTAAATAATTTGTTGGAAGAGGGTTTCTTTACTCTAAGTTAGATTTGAAAGTATAATGCATTCTTAGGCCCAAACTCAACTTGCAGCTACCACAAAGATCTTTCGGTATGAAAATCAGCTCCATGTGGAGGCACTCTGCCAAAGATCTTTCTGATGCTTCAAGGAAAAATACAGTTTTTGGCGGAAAATCTACATGCTTAACTCACAAAAATAGGATTCCTTTCAAAAAGTCGATTGAAATACAATGTAAAACAGCTTCCAAAACTCAGAGTTGAAGTAGAGCAAAACTGAACATCACAAGTTCCTAAACATCCAAAGTTAAGGAAGTGGAATAAACAATTTTGTGTTAGTTCTTTCCTAACATTTCATTCGAAGAAGCTTTCTTTAATCTTAGTTTGCTTTGAAAGTGTAGTGCATTCGTAGGCCCAAAACTCAACTTGCAGGTAACACAAAGATCTTTAGGCATAAAAATCAGCTCCATGAGTGGAATCACTCTGCCTAAGGTTTTTCTTTTACTCCAATGAAAAATACACATATTGGCTGAAAAACTACATGCTTATCTCACGAAAGTAAG
>NW_006159481.1:466158-466899 GCF_000334495.1 Tupaia belangeri chinensis | reverse complement strand
TTGGAAGAGTGTTTCTTTAGTCTTAGTTTGCTTTGAAAGTGTAGTACATTCTTAGGCTTAAAACTCGACTTGCAGCTAACACAAAGATCTATAGGTATGAAAATCAGCTCCATGAGTTGAGGCATTCTGCCAAGGATCTTTCTGATACTCCTAGAAAGATTACACATTTTGCCTGAAAAACTATATGCTTATCTCACAAACGTATGCTCGCTTTGCAAACGTCCATTGAAATACTGTGTAAAACTGCTACTAAAACTAAGAGTTGAAAAAGAACAACACTGAACATTGCAAGTTGTTCAACTTCCAAAGTTAAGGAAGTGGAACAAATAAGTTTGTTTTAGTTCTTCCTTAATATTTCTTTGGAAGAGTATTTCTTTAGTCTTAGTTTGCTTTGTAAGTGTGCTGCATTCTTAGGATTAAAACTCAACCTGCAGCTACCACAAAGATCTTTAGGAATTAAAATCAGGTCCATGAGTGTAGTCACTCTGGCAAAATATTTTCTGATACTTCAAGAAAAAGAAAACTTTTTGGGTGAAAAAGTACATGCTGGGAACCAGCAGTTAGTGTAATGGCTATGTCGCTGAACTCCCACGTAGTCGACCGCGGTTTGTGTCCCAGACCCGGTGGCTTAAAACTCACCCCAGGCGCATGTGCATGCGTGCCCAAGATCCCGAGAGCAGAATGGAGGAGAAGGGATTGCGGCGTGACCATCCCCCCTGGGGGGTGATTTCTCGCTTTCTG
>NW_006159481.1:460286-465967 GCF_000334495.1 Tupaia belangeri chinensis | reverse complement strand
CCCCCCCCCCCCCCAAAAAAAAAATACATGCTTATCTCGCGAAAGTAAACTTGGTTTCAAAACGTCCATTGAAATATAGTGAAAAACTGCTTACAAAACTAAGGGTTGAAGTAGAGCAACACTGAACATCACAAGTTGTTAAATTTCCAAAGTTAAGGAAGTGAAACAAACAAGTTTGTGTTAGTTGTTTCTTAACATTTCGTTGGAAGAGGATTTCTTTAGTCTTAGTATGCTTTGAAATGGTAGTTCTTTCTTAGGCTTAAAACTCAACTTGCAGCTAACACAAAGATCTTTTGGTATGAAAATCTTCTCTATGAGTGGAGTCACTCTGCCAAAGATCTTTCTGATACTCCAAGAAGGAGTACACATTTTTCCTGAAAAACTACATACTTATCTCTTGAAAGAAAGCTTGCTTTTAAAACATCCATTGAAATACAGGTAAAACAGCTTCCAAAACTAAGGGTTAAAATAGAGCCACACTGAATATCAGAAGTTGTTCAACTTCCAAAGTTAAGGAAGTGGATCAAACAAGTTTGTGTTAGATCTTTCCTATCATTTAGTTGGAAGAACTATTCTTTAGTCTTAGTTTGCTTTGAAACTGTAATGCATTCTCAGGAACAATACGCTACTTGCAGGTGTCACAAAGATCTTTAGGTAGGTAAATCACCTCCATGAGTGGAATCTGCCAAAGATCTTTCTGATACATCAAGAAAGAGTAAACATTTTGGCTGAAAAACTACATACTTTTCTCTTAAAAGTCAGTTTGCTTTCAAAACGTCCATTGAAATAAAGGGTAAACCTGCTTCCAAAACTAAGAGTTGACGTAGAGCAATACAGAACATCACTAGTTGTTCAACTTCCAATGTTAAGGAAGTGGAACAAAGAAGCTTGTGTTAAATCAGATTCATGAGTGAAGTCAATCTGCCAAAGATTTTTCTGATACTCCAAGAAAGAGTACATATTTTGGCTGATAAACTGCAAGCTTATCTCACGAAAGTAAGCTTGCCTTCAAAACATCCATTGAAATACAATGTTAAATTGCTCCCAAAACTAAGAGATGAAGTAGAGCAACACTGAACATCACATTTTTTCAACTTCCAAAGTTTCAGAAGTGGAAAAAACAGTTTCTATTATTTCTTTCTTAACATTTCGTTGGAAGAGTGTTTCTTTTGTCTTAGTTTGCTTTGAATGTGTACTGCATTCCTAGGATTAAACTCAGCATGCAGCTACCACAAAGACCTTTAGGTATGAAAATCAGCTCCATGAGTGGAGTCTCTCTGCTATTTATCTTTCTTATACTCCAAGAAAGAGTACACATTTTGGCTGAAAAACTACATGCTTATCTAGGGAAAGTATTCTCGCTTTCAAAACATCCATTGAAATACAGTGTAAAACTGCTTCCAAAACTAAGGGTAGAAGTAGCACAACACTGAATATTACAAATTGTTCAACTTCCAAAGTTAAGGAAGTGGAACAAACAAGTTTGCATTAGTTCTTTCCTAACATTTCTTTGTAAAAGTTTTTCCTTAGTCTTAGTTTTCTTTGAAAGTGTAGTGCATTCTTAGGCCCAAAACTCAACTTGCAGGTACCACAAAGATGTTTAAATATGAAAATCAGCTCAATGAGAGGAATCAATCTGGCAAAGAACTTTCAGAAACTCCAGGAAATAGTATACATTTAGGCTGAAAAACTACAGGCTTATCTCATGAAAATAAGCTTGCTTTCGAAACGTCCATTGACATAGAGTGTAAAACTGCTTACAAAACTAAGAGTTGAAGTAGAGCAACACTGAACATCAAAAGTTGTTCAACTTCATAACTTAAGGAAGTGGAACAAACAAGTTTGTGTTAGTTCTTTTTTAACATTTCCTTGGAAGAGAGTTTCCTTAGTCATAGTTTGCTTTGAAAGTGTAGTGCATTCTTAGGCCCAAAACTCAACTTGCAGGTTAATGCAAAGATCTTTAGGTATGTAAATCAGCTCCATGAGTGGAGTCACTCTGCCAAATATCTTTCTGATACTCCAAGAAAGAGTATACATTTCGGCTGAAAAACTACCTGTTTATTTCACGAAAGTAAGCTTTCTTTAAACACGTCCATTGAAATACAGTGTAAAACTGCTTACAAAACTGAGAGTTGAAGTAGAGCAACACTGAACATCACAAGTTGTTCAACTTCCAAAAATAACTAAGTGGAACAAACAAGTTTTTGTTAGGTCTTTCCTAACATTTCGTTGGAAGAATTTTTCATTACTCTTAGTTTGCTTTGAACGTGTAATGCATTCTTACGCACAAAACTCAACTTGCAGGTACCACAAAAATCTTTAAGTATGAAAATCAGCTCCATAGGTGGAGTCAATCTCCCAAATATCTTTCTGAAACTCCAAGAATGATTACACATTTTGGCTGAAATAGAGCATGCTTATCTCATGAAAATAAGATTGCTTTCAAAACCTCCATTGATATACAGTTTAAAACTGCTTCCAAAATTAAGAGTTGAAGTAGAGCAAAACTGAACATCACAAGTTGTTCAACTTCCAAAGGTAAGGAAGTGGAACAAACAAGTTTGTGTTAGTTCTTTCCTAACATTTCTTTGGAAGAGTGTTTCATTAGCCTTGGTTTGCATTGAAACTGTAGTGCATAGTTAGGCTTAAAACTCAACTTACAGCTATCACAAAGATCTTTAGATATGAGAATCAGTCCTCTGAGTGGAGTCACTCAGCGAAAGATCGTTCTGATACTCTAAGAAAGAGTACACATTTGGCTAAAAAACTAAATCCTTATCTTACGAATGAAAGTTGCTTTCAAAACGTCCATTGAAAAAAAGTGTAAAACTCCTTCCCAAACTAAGTAGAGCAACACTGAACATCACAAGTTGTTCAGCTGCCAAAGCTAAGGAAGTGGAACATACAAATTTGTGTTAAGTCTTTCCTATCTTTTCATTGGAAGAAGTTTTCTTTAGTATTAGTTTCCTTTGAAAGTGTAGAACATTCTTAGGCCCAAAACTCAACTTGCAGGTACCACAAATATTTTTAGGTATGTAAATCAATTCCATGAGTGGAGTCACTCTGGCAAAGATCTTTCTGATACTACGAGAAAGAGTACACATTTAGCCTGAAAAACGTCATGCTTATCTTGCAAAGCTAAGTTTGATTTCAAAACGTCCATTGAAATACAGTGTAAAACTGCTTCCAAAACTAAGAGTTGAAGTGGAGCAAAACTGAACATCACAAGTTGTTCAACTTCCAAAGTTAAGGAAGTGGAACAAGCAAGTTTGTGTTAGTTCTTTCTTAACATTTTTTGGAAGAGTGTTTCCTTAGTCTTAGTTTGCTTTGAAAGTGTAGTGAATATTTAGGCCCAAAACTCACCTTGGAGGTACCACAAAGATTTTTAAGTATGAAAATCAGATCAATGAGTGGAGTCACCCTCCCAAATATCTTTCCGATACTCCAAGAAAGAGTACAGATCTTGACGAAAAACGACATGTTTATCTCGCGAAATTAAGCTTGCTTTCTAAACGTCCCTTGAAATACAGTGTAAAACTGCTTCCAAAACTCAGAGTTGAAGTAGAGAAACACTGAAATTTACAAGACATCCAATATCCAAAGTTAAGGAGGTGGAACAAACAAGTTTGTTTTAGTTGTATCTTAACATCTCTTTGGAAGAGTGTTTCATTAGTCTTAGTTTGCTTTGAATGTGTAGTGAATTCCTAGGCTTAAACTCAACTTGCAGATACCACAAATATCTTTAGGTATGAAAATCAGCTCCATGAGTGGACTCACTCTGCCATATATCTTTCTTATAATCCAAAAAAGAGTACACATTTTGGCTGAAAAACTACATGCTTATCTTGCGAAAGTAAGCTTTCTTTCAAAACGTCCATAGAAATACAGTGTAAAATTGCTTCCAAACTGAGAGTTGATATAGAGCAACACTGAACATCATAAGTTGTTCAAACTCCAAAGTTTAGGAAGTGGAATAAACAAGTTTGTGTTAGTTCTTTCTTAACATTTCTTTGGAAGAGTATTTCTTTATTCTTAGTTTGCTTTGAAAGCATAATGCATTCCTAGGCTTAAACTCAACTTGCAGATACCACAAATATCTTTAGGTATGAAAATCAGCTCCATGAGTGGACTCACTCTGCCATATATCTTTCTTATACTCAAAGAAATAGTATATATTTTGGCTGAAAAACTACATCCTTATCTCACGAAAGTAAGCTTTCTTTCAAAAGGTCTATTGAAATACAGTGTAAAAGAGTTTCAAAAACTAAGAGTTGAAGTAGAGCAACACAGAATATCACAAGTTGTTCAACCTTCAAACTTAAGGAAGTGGAACAAACAAGTTTGTGACAGTTCTTTCTTAACATTTCTTTGGAAGAGTGTTTCCGTTGTCTTAGTTTGCTTTGAAAGTGTAGTGCCTTCTTAGGCTTAAAACTCAACTTGCAGCTACCACAAATATCTTTAAGTATGAAAATCAGCTCCATGTGTACACTCGCTCTGTCATATATCTTTCTGTTACTCCAAGAAAGAGTACACATTTTCGCTGAAAAACGACATGCATATCTCGTGAAACTAAGCTTGATTTCAAAACGTCCATTGAAATACAGTGTAATACGGCTTTCAAAACTTAGAGTAGAAGTAGAGCAACGCTGAACATCACAAGTTATCAAATTCCAAAGTTAAGGAAGTGGAACAAACAAATTTGTGTTCTTTCCTAACATTTCTTTTAAAGAAGTTTTCTTTAGTCTTAATTTGCTCTGAAAATATAGTGCATTCTCAGGCCCAAAATTAAATTGCAGGTAACACAAAGATCATTCAGTATGAAAATCATCTCCCTGAGTTTAGTTAACTTGCCAATGGTATTTCTGAAACTCCAAGAAAGAGTACACATTTTGGCTGAAAAACTACATGCATATCTCGCAAAAGTAAGCCTGCTTTTAAAACGTCCAATGAAATACAGTGTAAAACAGCTTCCAAAACTAAGAGTTGAAGTACAGCAACACTGAACATCACAAGTAGTTCAACTTCCAAAGTTAAGGAAGTGGAACAAACAAGTTTGTGTGAGTTCTTTCCTAACATTTTGTTTGAAGAAGTTTTCTTTAGTCTTAGTTTGCTTTGAAAAAGTAGTGCATTCTTAGGTGCCAATATAAAAGTGCAAGTAACACAAAGATGTTTAAGTATAAAAATCAGCAACACGACTGGAGTCAATTTTCCAAAGATCTTTCTGAAACTCCAAGAAAAAGTACACATTTTGGCTGAAAAACTACATGCTTTTCTCACGAAAGTAAGGTTGCTTTCAAAACGTCCATTGAAATACAGTGTAAAACTGCTTCCAAAACTTAGAGTTGAAGTAGAGCAGAACTGAATATCACGAGTTGTTCTACTTCCAAAGTTAAGGAAGTGGAACAAAAAAGTTTGTCTTAATTCTTTTGTAACATTTCTTTGGAAGATAGTTTCTTTAGCCTTAGTTTGCTTTGAAATTGTAGTGCATTCTTAGGCCCATAATTCAGCTTTCAGGTACTGTCCCGACCCAGGGGGACAGCCGAACGGAATCTTTCTGATATTCCAACAAAAAGTGTAGATTGTGGCTCAAAAACTACATGCTTACCTACTGCAAGTAAGCTTTGTTTTCAAAGATCTGCTGAAAAGCACGGTAAAACTGCTTCCAAAACAAACCTGGAGGT
>NW_006159481.1:458755-459790 GCF_000334495.1 Tupaia belangeri chinensis | reverse complement strand
CCTAAAAAGTAAACCTGACACTAACCCTAAACCAGAACACAAACACTAATGGAAACCCTATTCCTAAACAATAACACTGACGCTAACACTATCCCTACACCCTATCCCCATCCCTAAGGCTAAAACTCTCCCTAAACCCTAAGCCTAAATCTAATGCTATCAATAAACGCTAAACCTAATCCTAACACTATCCCTAAACACTAACCCTAACACGATCCCTAAACTCTAACAGTTACCCTAACCCTAACACTATCCCTAAACCCTAACCTTAACCCTATCACTATACTTAAATCCCAAACCTAAACCTAACCCTATCCCTAAAGCCTAATCCAATCCTTTAATATACCATAGAGCACTTAGCATTTGGTAGGAAGGAGCCTGATTCACACATAGTTTGCCAGGAATGTATACCGAATCCTTAGTCCCAAAACTCGACTTGCAGCTACCACAATGATACTTGGTTAGGAAAGGATACCATTGCGTGGAGGCATTCTGTGAAAGATCTCTCTGTTATTCCAAGAAAAAAGCTTCATTTCAAAATTTACATTGTTAGACAGTGTCAAACTGCATCCAAAAACAAACATTCAAGTAGAGTAACATTGAACATCACAAGGTGTTCAACTTCCAAAGTTAAGTAAGTGGAACATACTGGTTTCTGTGAGTATAGTGTAAAATTTCGTTGGAAGCGGGTTTTCCTACTATTACGTTGCCTGTAAAGTGCAGTGCCTTCTTAGGCCCAAAACTCTACTTGAAGCTACAACAAAGATCTTTAGGAATGAATATCAGCTCCATGAGCCGAGCCTTTCTGCCAAAGTTCTTTATGATACTCCAAGAAAAGAGCAGATTTTGGCAGAAAAATGTCATACTTATCTGGGAAAAGTAAGCTTCATTTCAAAACGTCCTTTGTATACCAGTGTCTATTTGCTTCTAAAACCAAATTTTCAAGTAGAGCAACACTGGACATCACAAAGTGTTCAACTTCCAAAATTCAGTAAGTGGAATGAATTGGTATCTGTGAGTGTATTGTTAAATTTC
>NW_006159481.1:455385-457634 GCF_000334495.1 Tupaia belangeri chinensis | reverse complement strand
CTAACACTATCCCTTAACCCTAACCCTAACCCTAGCCCTATGTTTAAACTCTAACCCTAACCCTAACACTGTCCCTTAACCTTTACCCTAACCCTAACACTATCCTTAAACTCTAACCTTAACACTGTCCCTTAACCCTAACCCTAACCCTAACTCTATCCTTAAACTTTAACCCTCACACTATCCCCAAACCCTAACGCTAACTCTAACCCCAACACTAACACTATCCTTAAACACTAACCCTTACCCTATTACTATCCCTAGACCCTAACCCCGACACTATCCCTAAATCCTAACTGTAACCCTAACACTATCCCTATACCCTTACCCTAACCCTAACACTGTCCTTAAACACTAACCCTTACCCTAACACTATCCCTTAACCTTAACACTAACACTAGCATTGTACTTAAACTCTAACCCTAACCCTAATTCTATCCCTAATACCCTAATCCTAACACTAGCACTATACTTAAAACATAACCCTAACCCTAACTCTATCTCTAATGGCTATCCCTAACCCTAAACCTACCACAAACCTCTTCGCATTTTTTGGAAGAGGCCTGATTTTCGCTCAGTTTGCTTTGAAATTGTATTGCATTCTTAGGCCCAAAACTCAACATGCATCTACAACAAAGATCTTTCAGAATGAAAATCAGCTCCATGAGTGGAGTCTTTCTTCCAAAGATCTTTCTGATACTCCAAGAAAAAGTACAGATTATGGATGAAAATCGGAATGCTTATCATAGCTAAAATAAGGTACATTTCAAAACCTCCATTGTAAAATAGTGTCAAATAACGTCCAAAACAAAAAGTTCAAGTAGAGTAACAATGAATATCACTAGGTATCCAACTTGCAAAGTGAAGTAAGTGGAATAAAATGGTTTATGGGAATGTATTGTAAAATTTCGATGGAAGCGGGTTTCCCTAGTATTACTTTTCATTGATAGTATAGCTCATGCTTAGGCCCAAAACTCAACTTGTAGCTACAAAAGATAACTGTAGTTATGAAAATGAGTTCCATGAGAGGAGTCATTCTGCCAAAGATCTTTCTGTTACTCCAAGGAAATGTACAGATTTTGGCTGAAAAATTCCATGTTTATCTGGGTAAAGTCAGGTTCATTTCAAAACGTCCAATGTAAAAGAATATCAAACACCTTCGAAAACCAAATGTTCAAGTACAACAACACTGAACATCACTATGTATTGAACTTCCAAAGTCAAATAAGTGGAACAAACTGGTTTCTGTGAGTGTAATGTAAAATTTCTTTGGAAGCTCTTTTCCCTAGTATTTCTTTGCTTTGAAAGTGTAGTGCATTCTTAGGCCCAAAACTCAACTTGCAGCTACAAAAGTGATCTGTAGGTATGAAAATGAGCTCCATGAGAGGAGTCATTCTGCCAAAGATCTCTCTGTTACTCCAAGGACAAGTGCAGATTTTAGCTGAAAAACTATATGCTTATCTGGAAAAGAAAGATTCATTTCAAAATGTCTATTGTAATACAGTATCAAATAGCTTCCAAAACCAAATGTTAAAATAGAGCAACATTGAACATCATTAGGTGTTCAAATTCCAAAGTTAATAAGTGTAATGAACTGGTTTCTGGGAGTGTATTGTAAAGTTTTTTTGGAAGTGGGTTTCCCTGATATTACTTTGCTTTGAAAGAGTAGTGCGTTCTTAGGCCCAAAACTCAACTTGCAGCTACCACAAAGATCTTTAGGTATGAAATGCAGCCCCATGAGTGGAGTCTTTCTGCCAACGATCTTTCTGATATTGTACAAAAAAGTGCAAATTTTGGCTGAAAATCTACTTGCACTTCTTCCTCTTCCACTCTCCACAGACTGTGCCATTAGCTGTAGTAGCCAACAGCCGGGTACATCTAAAGCACCTGGCGACTAAGGGGACACTGCATCTACCTACTCCCATCCAAACGCCCAGTCCAGGATTCACCCAGAACACTAGGCAGACCCACACCCTAACTTTCAACCTATACCAAAACCCTAACGCTAACCCTAACACTATCCCAAACCCTAACCCTAACCCCTAACCCTAACCCTAACCCTAACCCTAAACGCTAAACCTAACCCTAACCCCTAACCCTAACCCTAACCCTAACCCTAACACCTAACCCTAACCCTAACCGAAACCTAACACTATCCCTAAACCCTAACCCTAACCCTAACCTTAACACTTACTTTAAACAGAAAAACTTACCCTAACACTATCCCTAGACCCTAACCCTAACAGTAT